>NC_057802.1:276289575-276297914 GCF_018294505.1 Triticum aestivum | reverse complement strand
TAGACGGTGGAGGGGTGCCCGTGGAGGGGTGGTTGAACAGTAGCCGGTGGAGTAGCGCGCGGTGGAGGCTGGATGAACAGGAGCCCGTGGAGGCTGGAGGAGGTCGACGGTAGCCCGTGGAGGCTGGAGGAGGTCGACGGTGGAGATGAACAGTATCCCGTGGAGTCCCGTTTTGCGGTACGCCACACCCCTCCCGATGAACAGGACCCCCGTTTCGACCGTAGGAGGTCCGTTTCGTCCGTTCTGCGGTACGCCACACCCCTCCCGATCAACAGGACCCCCGTTTCGACCGTAGGAGGTCCGTTTCGTCCGTTTTACGGTACGCCAGACCCCTCCCGATGAACAGGATCCCGTTTCGAACGTGGCCGGTCGAACACAAGGCCGTTTCCTCCGTTCTACGGTACGCCAGGCCTCGTTTCCATCGCATGTTCCATCCAAGCCCTCCCGATGAACACGACCACGCATTCCGTTCCGACCCAGCCGGTTGGCTCCCACGCGTTTCGTTGCCTCCCGATGAACACGACGCATTCCGTTGCCTCCCCAGGAACACGACGCATTCCGTTGCCTCCCCATGAACACGACGATGACGCTGTTTCTCCGTTCCGACCCAGCCATGTACACGAGCCCTGGCCGTACGTATGCGCGAGTAGGCGTTCGAGACCCCGCCCGTATGTACACATACGTGGCCGTATTTTCTTTGTTGCACCCTGGCCAATGTACGTACGTGTACATGCTATGTGCGCGCCTCTACTACGACACGTACGCGCCTCTACTACGACACGTGCGTGCCTCTACATCAACCAGTATATATGTACGTACACGTTCGCGACCAGAATGACAACGCTACGTACGCTTCGACCAGGTGGGTCCCGACTGTCAGGCACTTCCTTGCCTGGGAAGATGTAGCTGGTGGGTCCCAGCAGTCAGGGGGCGAATCGTTTTTTTTGCCCGGACGCACTTCCTTGCGTGCGAAGATGTAGCTGGTGGGTCCCAGCAGTCAGGGGCAAACGTTTTTTTTCACGAAATACGGTGGCCCATCCGGTGGGTCCCCGCTGTCTAGTGGAGGAATAATTATTTTGCACGTAATAAGGAGGCACTTCCTTGCTGCGGCCGTGGACCCAGCTGTCAGCCTCTCCACGTACAGTCCATGTCCGATGGAAGCCGTTCCTTGACTACGTTGACCACGCCGCGCCGAGAGCACCAGGGCGGTGGACGACGGCGAGGCCTAGGAAGGGGACGACGTGGAGCCGGGGAAGACGCGGCAGTGGATGCCCATGCGTAGAGGAGTACGAGGGTTCACTGGTTCGCTGCGGGGTGAGGCTGCCGTCGCCGCAGAATAACAGGGGGTGTGGGTGAGTAGAGGGATGGCCTGGCCAGCGGTGGGAGTAGTAGGGGGCGGTGAGGCCTCCGCCGCATCGCAGCGGCCACGGGAGGCACGAGCACGAGGCACGACCGGCGCTGGTTTGGGCGGCTGGAGCAAGAAGACCAGAGGTTGAAGAAGCACTACGGCCGTTGGATGGACATCGTACGGTCACTAGAGCTAGAATCGTGCATATTGACTAAGTTGAAAAAGCCCTCCGTCCCCGTCAATTTAGCAGGCCCACAAGTCAGCCTGCCACTATACTGGGTCCCAGTTAACAGGGGGAGTATTCATTTTTTTGCATAATGAGGAGGCACTTCCTTGCGTGCGAAGATATAGCTGGTGGGTCCGAGCTGTCAGCGGCGGTAATGTTTTTTTCGCGAAATACAGAGGCCCTTTCGATGGGTCCCGGATGTCAGGTGGAGGAATCATTATTTTGCGAGTAATAAGGAGGCATTTCCTTGCGTGCGGCCGTGGACCCAGCTGTCGGCCTCTCCACGTACAGTCCACTTCAAATGCATGTCGGTCGTTGACCACGTTGACCAGGCCGCGCCGAGAGCACCAGGGCGGTGGACGACGGCGAGGCCTAGGAAGGGAACGACACGGAGGCAGGGAAGACTCGGCAGTTGTTTCCCACGCGGAGGGGAGTACGACTGTACGAGGGTTTACTGGTTCGTCTGCCGTTGCCGGAGAATAACAACAGGTGTGGGTGAGTAGAGGGATGGCTAGGCCAGCGATGGGAGTACGGTGGGGCGGTGAGGCCTGCGCGGCAGCACAGCCGGCCGCGGGGAGGAGGGAGTAGGCAGTCCCGCCGGTGCTTGTTTGAGCGGCTGGAGCAGGAAGAGCAGAGATTGAAGAAGCACGACGGCCGTTCGATGGACATCCAACAGTCACTGCTTGTGCGTCAACCTTTTTTTAGGAAAGCCTCAAATCTGTGGAAAACAGCATACAGCCCATCTGCCATTCTTTCTAATAATTTACAGCCCATTTGCTAATTCTTAAGGTTTTTTTTGGAGCCCATATTCTTTTTGTTAGCATTACAGCCCATATTGTGGCCACGGTTAAAAAATTATACGAAATTTTGCATATTTCAGTGCGGTCCGAACTGTTTTTAATCCCGAAATTTCGACTCACATTCAAACTGATTTTAAAAATAAATGTATATCAATATAAAATCCAACAAATTCTCCACGCATAAAAATTAATGTAATTTAAAATCTCGAAATGAAAAAAAGATATTTGAAACTAATTGTCGGTTTGATGTGTTTTAAAAATGTACAACCCATTTCTCATTACTGATAGGCCATTTTCTCGGCCAGCCGAATGAAGCTCTCCTCGTCTTGAAAGATTTGCAGCCCAACAGGCCTGACAAAGTGACTTACTTGGCAAATCACAAAAAAACTGGGTTGTGGCCATGGACCCAGCTGTCAGCCTCTCCACGTACAGTACTCTTCCGATGGAAGTTGTTCGTTGACCACATTAACCACGCCGCGCCGAGAGCACCAAGGCGGTGGACGACGGCGAGGCCTAGGAAGGGGACGACGCGGAGCCGGGGAAGACGCGGCAGTGGATGCCCACGCGGAGAGGAGTACGAGGGTTCACTGGTTCGGCTTCGGCGTGAGGCTGCCGTCGCCGCAGAATAACAGGGGGTGTGGGTGAGTAGAGGGATACCCTGGGCCAGCGGTGGGAGTAGTAGGGGGCGGTGAGGCCTTCGCGGCATCACAGCCGACCACGAGAGACAGGAGCACGCGGCACAACCGGCGCTGCTTTGGGCGGCTGGAGCAAGAAGACCAGAGGTTGAAGAAGCACTATGGCCGTTGGGTGGACATCGTACGGTCACTGGAGCTAGAATCGTTCATATTGACTAAGTTGACAAAGCCCTCCGTCCTCGTCAACTTAGTAGGCCCACAAGTCAGCCACCCACTATGGTGGGTCCTAGCTAGCACGGGGTATTCATTTTTTGGTGCGTAATAAGGAGGCACTTCCTTGCGTGCGAAGATATAGCTGGACCCAACTGTCAGCCTCTCCACGTACAGTCCATGTCCGATGGAAGTCGTTCCTTGACCACGTTGACCATGCCGCGCCGAGAGCACCAGGGCGGTGGACGATGGCGAGGCCTAGGAAGGGGACGACGCGGAGCCGGGGAAGATGCGGGAGTGGATGCACACGCGGAGAGGAGTACGAGGGTTCACTGGTTCGGCTGTGCTGCCGTCGCCACAGAATAACAGGGGGTGTGGGTAGTGGAGGGATGGCCTGGCCAGCGGTGGGAGCAGTAGGGGGCGGTGAGGCCTCCGCGGCAGCACAACCGGCCACGGGAGGCAGGAGTAGGCGGCACGACCGGCGCTGCTTTGGGCGGCTGGAGCAAGAAGACCAGAGGTTGAAGAAGCACGACGGCCGTTGGATGGACATCGTACGGTCACTGCAGCTAGAATCGTTTATATTGACTAAGTTGACAAAGCCCTTGGTACGTCAACTTAGTAGGCCCACAGGTCAGCTTCCGAAACGGTGCGCCCCAGATGTCAGGGGGAGGAGTCATTTTTTGGGCGGGTGAAGCTAGAATATCCGAGATTGAAGAAGAAGCACGACATCCGTTGGATGGACATCCAACGGCCACTGCTGCTAGAACCGTGTGTTGACTATAAGTTGACAAAGCCTTGCATACGCGTCAACTCTGTTTTTTTAGGGGACGCGTCAACTTAGTAAGGCCAGAAGTGTGTGGCAGAGAACTTATAGCCCATTTGAGATTTGTAAGAATGTGTAGCCCATTTTTGAATTCTAATGGAATTTACTACAGCCCATTTACAGTTTGTTAAAAGTACAGCCCATTTCAACCAACCGTTCAAAACAGAATTCAATAAAATTTCCCACATTTTGATGGGATCCGAAATATTTTTATCCCGAAATTTCTAGTCAGATTAAATACAATTTCAATATAAATTTATATTACGTAAAAATCCAACGAAACATTGCGCTCGCAACAATTAATCAAATTAAAATTTTCAATATCCAAAAATAATATTTTATAAAGTAATCATGTGTTTGGTGCATTTTTTATAGTTACTGCCCAGTTTTTATAATTACATCCCATTTATTATTTCTTAAAGCCCATTTTCTTGTTAAGCCTAATGCATCCCTCCTAGGAAAGATTTGTAGCCCAGCGGGGCGGAGAATAACAACTTGACCTTGCCTGGGTATTCCTAAAAAAATTATAGCTGGGCTAGCCATTTTTAGCTTGAAAAAAATTAATATCTGGGCTGGATATCTCGCCTGGGCTAGACGGGCCACAGCTCGCCCAGTTAATACCTGCAGCGATGTTTTCGTTGTTGTTCGAAGGAGAAAAATTAATATCTGGGCTAAATATCAAAAAACTCTGCAGTACTCACACCTCAAAAACACAAATACTGCTCGAGCTGCTTGGTCCCAGCTATCGGCCGCTTCTTGTGCAATTCTCTCGTTTATTGACTACTACATAGGTTGACAATGGTGTGGGACCGTGATGTCAGGAAAGCAGGAGGAAGCAAAATAAATTATAGTTATATATATATATATATAATAAGGAGGCACTTGCGTATGTGAGGCTATGGACCTGGTGGGTCCCCGTTGTCATCCTCTCCAAGTAAAGTCATCTCCTTTCCCGTGCGCGCTTTCCGCCCGAAACAGTCAGCGCCGCCCGCCCCGCTTCCCGGTGCAGGCGATTGCTCCGCCTTCAAACGACACAAGTGCCGTCCGTCCGTCCATCTGCCGCCCACATTAATGATACGCGGTTGCCGAGGCGGCTACTCCGGTGCCACATGTCCGTCCCTCCGCCCGCCCACCATTGCTATATAAACTGCTGCGCCGGCCATAGCCGCAGTCATCCGCATCCGTTCCCTTTCTCCTGTCCACACCACTACTGCCCACCATGGCTTCCTTGCGCTCCAGCGCTCTTCGGGACGGGCGGACGACGGACCACAAGGAGATGTCAGCCATTGCTGCCGACCGGCTGGCCGGCAGGCAGCTGGAGGACGACGACGTCCCAATGGAGAACATGGTAGTCGACGATCCGGCGCCAACCCCCTCCTCCGCGCCATCCTCGCCGGTGCATTGCACCATGACCATCGGCGAGGCCCGTGCCCAATATATGGACAGGGTGAGGCAGATGCATGAGAAGCAGTTCCGGGAGGCGCAGGCCGACGCCGCCTACAACCACCATCTCCTCCAGGAGCACCCGCAGGCGGAGGAGCAGATCGCCGCGGAGCGGGCGGAGCAGGAGGCGCTGCTCGACTCGTACCGCTCCGCCCGCAAGGGCCGCCTCGAGCGCTGGCAGTACCGCATGCGGGTGGCGGAGGCTGCGGCCGCCTACAAAGAGGCTAGCAAAGAGGGCGATGAAGCGGCGAGGCGCTGTTTGGTGAGACCGAGGATGAGGCAGAGGACAATGCCGGCTCCGACGAGTCCCCGGTCCGCTGGCGTCGACGGGGCCCTGCTCCGCCGAGGCCCCGCGGCGCCAACAACGAGGCAGAGGACACCGCCGGCTCCGCCGAGGCCCCGCCCTGCCAACAACGAGGCAGAGGACATCGCCGGCTCAGCCGAGGCCCCACCCTGCCGGCAATGTGGGGGAGGATTTCCACCGCTCCGCTGAGGCGCCGCTCGCCGGCAACGAGACAGAGGACATCGACGACTCCGCCGAGGCCCCGCCCCACTGCCAACGAGGCCGCGCTACACAGAAAACGAGGAAGAGTAGAACACGGTAGGTCGCCGCCGCTCGGGTCCAAGTAAGGCCACCGCTGCTACCCTCCGGTTGAAGCCAAGCTAGGCGGGTTGACCATTGACGGCCGGTTAGCTTCTTGGCGGCGATGTGGAGTCGGAGAGCTGCGCTGGAGAAGAACGCTGCTTCTACTTAACTGCTGGTGCAGTTGGCTGACTGACACGTGGGCCCAACAAGCCACATGTCAGTTACGCACGGGCATTCCTATCCTATTCCTGTCTATTTCCTATCCCTGCATTGTTGGAATCCTCCAATTCAAACGAGCCCTTACAGAATTACTTCTCTTACAGATAGTTGTCAAAGAAAACCTTGCGTGGTTTTGTAGCGACCAGACCTCAAACAGTCTAGTCTCTGTGCATCAGTGTCATCCCTGGATCGGTAATGCTGACATGCACAGTACTTTGAAGGATTTATAACAGAGTAGCAATCACACACTTATTACATCGAATAGTTCAAGAGAACTCAATACAATAAATATGGCTTAAGGCCATCTAAAATACGATAACAGCGGAAGGCTTGGAAGATAAAGTGAGTCCATCAACTCCAACGGCATCACTGAGTATAAGACCACGACCTAAGGCTCCGTACTCGTCGTCTGAAAAGTCTGCAACATGATATGTTGTAGCCCGAAAACGGGTCAGCACATGGAATATGCTGGCGAAGTAACACACAGAGAGTAATGAACAGAATAATGCTATCACTACATGCATATTTGGCTGGTGGAAAGCTCTATGGTTACAGTTTTGCGAAAAGCCAATTTTTCCCTACCACAAAGGAATAAATTTTATTTAACTATCATGGTGGTTGTTAAACATTGAGAAGGTACCTCCAACTCAATCCCAATTAAGAAGGTGATTAACCCAATCAAATTAAATTAAGTAACATGATGATGAGATTCACATGATAATCCAAGAACTAGATACTCAAGATGTCCATAACCGGGGACACGGCTAATCATGATTAGTTTGTACACTCTGCAGAGGTTTGTGCACTTTTCCCCACAAGACTCGATCGCCTCCGCTTGATTTCTCGCACTACATGGTGTTTGAGAAACGGATGACCGAGACACAGTCTTTCAGAAACACTACTCTTTACTCCGGGTGGACAGTTACACCTACTTTCCCCTACATCTGCTAGCCCACCTCTTCAAGAGGTCATGTAACCTACTCAACTATGCTAGAGCCCATAATAGCTTGTGGCTGCACAAGGAAGTTTCTAGCATGAATAATCTCATGATCCCTTTGAGTCTGGGTGGCGGTCCATAGGATGATCACACGGGTACTCCGGGATATCCAAAAATACAGGCAACACTGGTTTCTCCAGGAGCCTCAATCCACCCAGATGTAAATTAAAGTAGCCACCTTAAGTTGAACCTTAAATTAATAATCTCACATCTGTCATGAAGAATTCACTCAAACCCAATCCACGTCTACGAGCATAGCATAGCAATATAAGCAAACGTAGAAGTAACTCCCAAAGGTTTGATAGTAAACAGGACAATAGGTACTACCTCATCTACTTCCCAAAACCCACATATTAACCAGATCCTAATCATGCAGTTGTTTGAGGATTGATCTAATGCAATAAAACTGGGTAATGAAAAGTATGATCAAAGTGTTACTTGCCTTGCTGATGATCCGTGAAACCTAGAGACTCGTAGTAGCACGCTTCGCACTCCGGGTACTCTATCGCAAACAAACAATACATACATAAGCAATCAAGCAAGGGTGCACGAAATAAAACTCAAAATAAGAGATCTAACCAGAAAGTTCAACTTAAGAACTCCGGTTTGCAAAAAGAATCAAATCAAACGAAGCAACAAAACTCAAACAGCGAAAGAAACAAGCTTCGTTTACTAATCTGGATCTAAGTCAAATTTTATAGTAGCAAAAACTTATTTGAGTTGGTTAAACGGAAAGAGGGTTTCGAGATGAAACTCTAGGCGCTTGAATCGCCTGATTCCGATAAACGAATGAAAAGTTATACTAAAACGAAAAACAGATCGGAAATCGCGATCAGGAATAATCGCGGAAAATCCGAGAAAAAGAAAAACTGACGAACAGGCTAACGAACGAACGTTCGCTGTCTGTAAAAAAAACAAAAACCGTTCGTTAAACGAACGAACGGGCGTTCGCTATTTAACTAAACCGGAAATAAAAAAACCGATCTAATAAAAAAACGCATCTCGGTTTGGAATTAAAACCGAATGGTTTTCGAGAAAAACCGGCGCCTACC
>NC_057802.1:276281057-276289121 GCF_018294505.1 Triticum aestivum | reverse complement strand
GGCGGCGGCGACTTGGGCTGAGGCGGGGCTCAAACCGCGGCTTTAAAGGCCGGCCGGGCTGAGGTGTCCGGGTCGGACACGGCCCGTAAGGCGGTTGACCTTTTTTTTTAAATAATTCGGACGTGCAGAAAAAGTATGAAAAAATACTAAACGGACTCCAAAAATCCCGAAATAAACTTTTCCCGACTTCTAAAATCAAGCCGGTCAAGATGAACATTTATTTGGGCCTAAAATGCAATGTTGAAAAACACGTATTTTTCCTAATTCGAATAAAATCAAATAAAATCCAAATAAAATCAAATATTTGTTTTTAATATTTTTCCTCCAATATTTCATTACTTGTGGAGAAGTCATTTTATCCCCTCTCATATATTTTGATATGAAATATTTTCGGAGAGAAAAATAATTAAAACAAGTGATCCTATTTTCAAAATTTGAGAAAACCCAAATATGAAAATAACGAAATCCCCAACTCTCTCCGTGGGTCCTTGAGTTGCGTGGAATTTCTAGGATCGCAAATCAAAAAGCAATAAAATATGATATGCATGATGATCTAATGTATAACATTCCAAATTGAAAATTTGGGATGTTACAAACCTACCCCCCTTAAGATGAATCTCGCCCTCGAGATTCGGGTTGGCTAGAAAATAGGTGAGAGTGGTCCTTTCGTAGATCTTCCTCTCGCTCCCAGGTGGCTTCATCCTCGGTATGGTGACTCCACCGAACTTTGCAAAACTTGATAACCTTGTTGCGGGTGACTCGGCTGGCATACTCAAGAATCTTAACTGGTTTCTCCTCATAGGTCAAATCACTATCCAGCTGAATCGCTTCCAATGGCACTGTATCTCTCAGTGGTATCTCAGCCATCTCTGCGTGGCACTTCTTCAGCTGAGAAACATGGAACACATCGTGAACTCCCGACAATCCTTCGGGCAATTCCAACTTGTAAGCAACTTCTCCCATACGCTACAAAATTATGTATGGTCCTACAAAACGTGGCGCTAACTTTCCCTTAACTCCAAAGCGCTTTACTCCTCGAAGTGGTGAAACTCGAAGATAAACTCTGTCTCTGACTTCGTAAACTGTCTCCTTGCGTTTAGAATCCGCATAACTCTTCTGCCTGGACTGGGCTACCTTGAGCCTATCGCGAATCAACTTCATTTTCTGCTCAGACTCCTTAATCAAATCTGGTCCAAACAACTGGCGGTCTCCAACTTCGTCCCACAACAACGGTGTCCTGCACCTCCTTCCGTACAGAGCTTCGAAAGGGGCCATCTTCAAACTGGATTGATAACTGTTGTTGTAAGAGAACTCTGCATACGGCAAATTGTCGTCCCAACTAGATCCATAATCTAGCGCACAAGCTCTCAGCATGTCCTCCAAAATCTGATTGACTCTCTCGGTCTATCTGTCTGTCTGTGGATGAAAGGCTATACTGAACTCTAGCCTAGTACCCAAAGTTTCGTGCAACTGATTCCAAAACTTTGAAGTAAATTGGGTTCCTCTATCTGATACAATGGTCCTCGGAACTCCATGCAGACATACGATCCTGGTCATGTATATCTTTGCCAACTTGACACTTGTATAAGTGGTCTTTACTGGGATGAAATGAGCTACCTTCGTCAAATGATCGACTACAACCCATATCGAGTCATAGCCTGAACGAGTCCTGAGCAATCCTGTGATAAAATCCATGCCTAGCTTATCCCACACCATTCGGGTATCGGCAATGGTTGTAGCAATCCTGCTGGCTTCTGATGCTCTGCCTTTACTCTCTGACATACATCACAAACTGCTACATACTCCGCAATATCCTTCTTCATTCCGGTCCACCAGAAACTGTCCTTTAAATCCAGGTACATCTTGGTATTTCCTGGGTGAATCGAATATGGTGAATCATGGGCCTCTTGCAGAATCAACTTCCTGATCTCCGGATCATTGGGCACATAAACGCGGTCCTCAAACCATAAGGTATCGTGCTCATCCTCACGAAATCCCTTGGCTTTTCCTTTACTCATCCTTTCCTTTATCTTAGCAATTTCCTTGTCTGTCTGCTGAGCTTCTCTGATCTTATCCATCAAAGTAGACTGAATCTCCAATGCTGCTACAAAGCCTCTTGGAACTATTTCCAAACATAGTTCACGAAGATCCTCTACTAACTTCTTGGGTAACTCTCCTGTCATGAGCGTGTTGACATGGCTCTTGCGGCTCAACGCATCGGCTACTACGTTAGCCTTCCCTGGGTGATAATGCAATCTCATATCATAATCCTTAATGATCTCCAACCATCTCCTTTGCCTAAGATTCAACTCCTTCTACGTGAAAATGTACTTCAAACTCTTGTGATCTGTGTACACCTCACAATGGTTTCCGATGAGAAAATGTCTCCATATCTTCAACGCATGCACTACGGCTGCTAACTCCAAATCATGTGTAGCATAATTCAACTCATGTGGTTTAAGCTGTCGTGAGGCATATGAAACAACTCTTCCCTCCTGCATTAGCACTGCTCCAAGTCCTCGACGTGAAGCGTCGCAATATACTTCATAATCCTTGCGTTGATCTGGCAGAATCAACACTGGCGCTATAACCAAACGTTTCTTCAACTCCTGGAAACTAGCCTCACATTCCTCAGTCCAATTGAATTTGGTGTCGTTCTTCAACAACTCCGTCATAGGCTTTGCAATCTTCGAGAAATTCTCGATGAATCTCCGGTAATATCCTGCGAGTCCAAGAAAATTCCGGATTTCTCCAACTGTCGTGGGTGCTTCCCAATTTGTCACAGTGTTAACCTTGGTGGGATCTACTGCTATTCCTTCTCCGGATATAACATGTCCAAGGAATCCAACTTCCTTTAACCAAAACTCGCACTTGTTGAACTTGGCATATAACTGATGTTCTCTGAGCTTTCCAAGTACCAAACGCAAATGCTCCTTATGCTCTTCTTCATTCTTCGAATAGACCAGAATATCATCAATGAACACTACAACGAACGTATCCAAAAACTCCATAAACACTTTGTTCATCATGTTCATGAAATAGGCAGGTGCGTTAGTCAGGCCAAATGACATAACGGTGTACTCATATAGCCCATACCTTGTGGTAAAAGTTGTCTTGGGTATATCCTGCTCTCGAATCTTCAACTGGTGGTATCCTGATCGCAAATCAATCTTGGAAAATACTTTAGCTCCTTGTAGTCGGTCAAACAGATCATTGATCATCGGCAGTGGGTACTTGTTCTTGATTGTTACTTCATTCAATCCACGATAATCAACAACCATCCTCAACGATCCATCTTTCTTCTCCACTAGAAGTACTGTTGATTCCCAAGGTGACGAACTTGGGCGAATATATCCTTTATCCAGTAACTCCTTAATCTGCTTCTTAATTTCTTCCAAATCCTTAGCGGGCATCCTGTACGGTCTCTTAGATATTGGCCCAGTGCCTGGCAAAAGCTCAATCAAAAACTCGATGTCTCTATCCGGTGGCATGCCTGGCAACTCCTCTGGAAATACGTCAGGGAATTCCTTCACCACTGACACTTCCTCCTGTACAACTCCTGATAAGGAATTTACTTGAGTCCTCTTCGGCACATGCCGGGATACATACTTAATCCTTCTTCCTTCTGGGGTAGTAAGCAAAATCGTCTTACTGGCGCAATCGATGTTTCCTCCATACATCAATAGCCAATCCATTCCCAAAATCACATCCAAACCTTGTGACTCCAAAACTATTAGGTCTAAGGGGAAAACATGCCTACCTATGGCCAACGGCAACTGAAAACATCCTTGGCTTGCCATATACTCTGCTCCTGGCGAGGTTACTAACATAGGTGTTCTAAGAACTTTGGTGGGCAACTTAAACTTATCCACAAATCCCCTTGATATGTATGAATGCGATGCACCAGTATCAAAAAGAACGATTGCAGTAAATGACTTAACCAAGAACTTACCTATTACTGCATCAGGCTGTGCTTCAACCTCCTCCACATTAACGTGGTTCACCTGTCCCCTGTTGAAAGGGTTCGGCTTCTTCCCCGAGCTTCCATTGCCATTTCCATTCTTAGCTTCCGGACATTCAGTGGCATAATGTCCAGTCTTATGGCACTTGAAACAGGTAACGTGGCTTAGATCCCTCTTGGCTGGGGTTGATGGGTTGGTACGATTCTGTCCGTTGCTTCCTCCGTTCCCATTGCCATTCTTGGGGCCACTATGATTGTGCGAACTTCCTCCATTGTGATTGTGACCTCCATGGTTATGCTGAAGGTGTCCTCCCGAGTTCGGGGTAAAACGAGGCTTCTGGTGAGCTCCTGTACTGTACTTTCCTTGTCCATACTTCCTCTTACGACTTTCAATCTGCTGCTGCTTCCCTTCAATCATGAGAGCTCTATCTACCAACTCCTGGTAGTTGTTAAAAGTTGCCACCATCAACTGCATGCTCAGCTCATCATTCAGTCCTTCCAGAAACTTCTCCTGCTTAGCTGCATCCGTAGCAACGTCATCTGGGGCATAACGTGCTAACTTACTAAAATCCTCCATGTACTGGCCAACGGTACGTCCTCCTTGGCGTAAGTTGCGAAACTCACGCTTCTTCATGGCCATAGCTCCTGCTGAAACATGGGCAGTACGGAAAGCTTGCTGAAACTGGTCCCATGTGACAATGTCAATAGGGTGTGTGGCTATGTAATTATCCCACCATGATGCTGCGGGTCCATCAAACTGAAGTGCGGCAAAACGCACTCTCTCCGCATCTGTGCATCCTGCAGTGGTCAGCTCCCTTCCAACCTTGCGGAGCCAACCATCTGCCACAATCGGCTCGGTGCTACTGGAGAACACCGGCGGATTCAGCCTAAGAAATCTGGCTAAGTGATCAACAGGTGGTGGTGGTGGTGGGTTGTTGTTGTTGCCTTGGTTTTGAACTAGCACTTGCATCAGGGCATTCTGCTGCTGAATCAACTGAGTGATCTCCGGTGGGAAAACAAATCCGGTGTCGCGTCTCGGGGGCATCTGATGGTTTAGAAAAGATGAGAAAATAGAATAGAATGAGGTCTAGAGGGAAAACACTACCCATATGCACATGAGACAAACACAATCATATCACTCCAATCAATTCAAACAAGGCATACAATCGATCTAACTATCGTTACAAAGTGCTTGGACTATACTATATACATGGTGGAATACTACTACTAATTTGGTGGTCTACTAGAAAAATTGCTCAGTCGAAGACTCCATGATATCTGCTCCGGCTTCATCCTCCCAATCATCATCACTGGGGTCCGAGTCGGTGTCGTCAATGATGATGTAGTTCTCCGGGCAAGTAGAATCATCATCATCTCCTCCTGGTGCTGGGTCTCCCATGAAAACTCCTAGCTTCTTTGTCAGGTCGCCATTCTTCTCCACTAGTGTGACGATTTCCTCCATATAATCCTCGCGTGTAGCCTTGAGTTCTTCCTCCAGTTCCATGATCCTAGTCTTTGCCTTTTTCAGATCTATCATGTCTGCGCACATCTGGTTCTCCTGGCATCGAATGTGCAGGTTTAACTCCTGGATGAAAGCTGTAATAGATCTATCCTTCCTGGTGCTAATCATCTCCCATTGCTTGTCTCGGCGCCCACAAATCTGATAGATAGTATCCTTGAGATCATTGTGGTACACTTCTCCAATGCGTCCCATGGTGATGTGGGCTGCCATGCTCTTTCCTAGACTCCAGGTTGGTGCATCAAAGGAAAACTCTATGGGCTCAGTGACTGGCGTGAACGTCCTTCCTAGAACTTGAACTTGAATCAGCCAGCGCTCCTCTTCTGGTAGTGTGGCGTTGTAGGTCCCGGTGAAGCTTGGTATTCCGATGTTCAGGTACTTAGTAACTTCCTTCAAGTGTCGTCCAAAAGGTGTATCCTCATCCGGTTGGGCGAACTTGTTCCTTGCATCTGCCATCCTAAAAGAGTGGAAGAAAGGAGAGGAGTCAGAAATGAGAAGAGAGTATTGATCTAGGGCTTTAGCTTAGTGGTCGTGTCCTACAGTCAGCGTGTGCTCTGATACCATCTCTGTAGCGACCAGACCTCAAACGGGCTAGTCTCTGTGCATCAGTGTCATCCCTGGATCGGTAATGCTGACACGCACAGTACTTTGAAGGATTTATAACAGAGTAGCAATCACACACTTATTACATCGAATAGTTTAAGAGAACTCAATACAATAAATATGGCTTAAGGCCATCTAAAATACGATAACAGCGGAAGGCTTGGAAGATAAAGTGAGTCCATCAACTCCAACGGCATCACTGAGTATAAGACCATGACCTAAGGCTCCTTACTCGTCGTCTGAAAAGTCTGCAACATGATACGTTGCAGCCCGAAAACGGGTCAGCACATGGAATATGCTGGCAAAGTAACACATAGAGAGTAATGAACGGAATAATGCTATCACTACATGCATATTTGGCTGGTGGAAAGCTCTATGGTTACAGTTTTGCGAAAAGCCAATTTTTCCCTACCACAAAGGAATAAATTTTATTTAACTATCATGGTGGTTGTTAAACATTGAGAAGATACCTCCAACTCAATCCCAATTAAGAAGGTGATTAACCCAATCAAATTAAATTAAGTAACATGATGATGAGATTCACATGATAATCCAAGAACTAGATACTCAAGATGTCCATAACCGGGGACACGGCTAATCATGATTAGTTTGTACACTCTGCAGAGGTTTGTGCACTTTTCCCCACAAGACTCGATCGCCTCAGCTTGATTTCTCGCACTACATGGTGTTTGAGAAACGGATGACCGAGACACAGTCTTTCAGAAACACTACTCTTTACTCCGGGTGGACAGTTACACCTACTTTCCCCTACATCTGCTAGCCCACCTCTTCAAGAGGTCATGTAACCTACTCAACTATGCTAGAGCCCATAATAGCTTGTGGCTGCACACGGAAGTTTCTAGCATGAATAATCTCATGATCCCTTTGAGTCTGGGTGGCGGTCCATAGGATGATCACACGGGTACTCTGGGATATCCAAAAATACAGGCAACACTGGTTTCTCCAGGAGCCTCAATCCACCCAGATGTAAATTAAAGTAGCCACCTTAAGTTGAACCTTAAATTAATAATCTCACATCTGTCATGAAGAATTCACTCAAACCCAATCCACGTCTACGAGCATAGCATAGCAATATAAACAAATGTAGAAGTAACTCCCAAAGGTTTGATAGTAAACATGACAATAGGTACTACCCCATCTACTTCCCAAAACCCACATATTAATTAGATCCTAATCATGCAGTTGTTTGAGGATTGATCTAATGCAGTAAAACTGGGTAATGAAAAGTATGATCAAAGTGTTACTTGCCTTGCTGATGATCCGTGAAACCTAGAGACTCGTAGTAGCACGCTTCGCACTCCGGGTACTCTATCGCAAACAAACAATACATACATAAGCAATCAAGCTAGGGTGCATGAAATAAAAACTCAAAATAAGAGATCTAACCAGAAAGTTCAACTTAAGAACTCCGGTTTGCAAAAAGAAGCAAATCAAACGAAGCAACGAAGGTCAAACAGCGAAAGAAACAAGCTTCGTTTACTAATCTGGATCTAAGTCAAATTTTACAGTAGCAAAACTTGTTTGAGTTGCTTAAACGGAAAGAGAATTTCGAGATGAAACTCTAGGTACTTGAATCGCCTGATTCCGATAAACGAGCGAAAAGTTATACTAAAACGAAAAACAGATCGGAAATCGTGATCAGGAATAATCGCGGAAAATCCGAGAAAAAGAAAAACTGACGAACAGGCTAACGAACGAACGTTCGCTGTCTGTAAGAAAACAAAAACCGTTCGTTAAAACTAACAAACGAAGGGCGTTCACTATTTAACTAAACTGGAAAAAAAATAAACCGATCTAATATAAAAAAACGCATCTCGGTTTTCGAAATAAAACCGAACGGTTTTTCGAGAAAAAACAGCGGCTACCTCGGTTCGCGTGACAGCGGCGGCGGCGAGCGGCTCCGGCGGGGCAGCGGCGGGCGAGGGGCAGCGGGGCTCCGGCGGGCGGCGTCGGGCGGCAG
>NC_057802.1:276265783-276280527 GCF_018294505.1 Triticum aestivum | reverse complement strand
GGCGGCGCGGGCGGCGGCGGCGGCTAGGGTTTCGGGGCGGCGGCGACTTGGGATGAGGCGGGGCTCGGGCCGCAGCTTTAAAGGCCGGCCGGGCTGAGGTGTCCGGGTCGGACACGGCCCGTAAGGCGGTTGACCTTTTTTTTAATAATTCGGACGTGCAGAAAAAGTAAGAAAAAAATACTAAACGGACTCCAAAAATCCCAAAATAAATTTTCCCCGACTTCTAAAATCAAGCCGGTCAAGGTGAACATTTATTTGGGCCTAAAATGCAATTTTGAAAAACGCATATTTTTCCTAATTCGAATAAAATCAAATAAAATCCAAATAAAATCAAATATTTGTTTTTATTTTTTTCCTCCAATATTTCATTACTTGTGGAGAAGTCATTTTATCCCCTCTCATATATTTTGATATGAAATATTTGGGGAGAGAATATAATTAAAACAAGTGATCCTATTTTCAAAATTTGAGAAAACCCAAATATGAAAATAACGAAATCCCCAACTCTCTCCGCGGGTCCTTGAGTTGGGTGGAATTTCTAGGATCGCAAATCAAAAAGCAATAAAATATGATATGCATGATGATCTAATGTATAACATTCCAAATTGAAATTTTGGGATGTTACAGGTTTGTCCCGCTCCTGCTGCGCCGTCGTCCACCTCAGCTCAGCTGCTCCAACGACAGAAGGGTCCAGCACAGCAGGGATCCGGCCTCCAGACTGTCTTTTGCCGCCTCAGATCTTCTTCCCCGCTGCTGGCAGCCATGAAAACTGCATTACCATCATCAACCGAGCAAATGACCTCGAGGACTACACGGGTTCGCAAGAGAGGTCGCACTCTTTCTTATCTGCTTACGTTATGCATCGCTTAATATTACATGCTACTTTATCGTTCTATTCACAGAGTCAGCTCCAAACTAATGGTCAAACTTGAGTTTTTAAATGGTTGTGGGGTACGGGCCGCTATCAATAGTATCTATCTACTATCTGGTTAATCTCCGGTGTCTACTATGAGTTTCATGTTGTGTGGGAAACAAACAGTAAAGAAGCCATTATCTGTATTTTTTAACTGAAGTCATTATCTGCCTACTATTATTGGTTTTGGGTCTATCCACAGGTTGCTACCATCAATCTGGATTTCTGCATGCACTCCTTACATAATCTCACTATGTTTTATTCCTATGCATGACAGTTATTGTAAACAATGGAACTGAACATGTAGAGCAAAAGAGATGAGCCTTGCGTGGCAATAAAATTTCATGCAGACGTCGCTCCATGGTAGGCGCAAAGGCAGCCCCCCTCCACGCATTCCGGATTGTAATCGAGAGGAAGATATCTGTTCAGAGGGGGATTCAGAAGGAGAAGACAACTCCTATTTACCCCCTGAGGTCTTCGCTCTAACTTGGCATGCTGATGTTGGTTATATCATGCATATGGTGTCTTGCATTGCTTACTTTATACATCAAATATGTCATCTTCTTAGTTTAGACATCCTTTGTGCGAATGCCATCTGTTTAGTTTATTCATCGTTTATGTGAATTATGCAACGCCATCTTGTTTAGCCAGACATCATATATGTGAATTTTGCAATGCCATCCTGCTTAGCCAGTCATCTTATATGTAAATTATATCAGGCCATCCTTTTTTTTCGTTACATATTACATTTGTCAACAATGTTAGTACATTCAACTGCTCTTCGTGTGCATCAGCCATTTGACATGGTGATGGAAAATTCTGGAGTGAAAACAAGGTCTTCAGAGCAGACTATGCTATCTGACGAAGCGCATATGTCGCTGGTTACGGATAGCTCCTCAGAGGATTCAGAGACAGATGACCAGTCCTATTCCCCCCCCCCCGAGGTGTATGCTCTAACTTGGCAGGGTTATGTTGCTCATATCATGTGTATGGTGTCTCGCATTGCTATGTCATTTGATTAGTTTAGACATGCTTTGTGTGAATGCCACCTGTTCAGTGTCTAATTACCATATATGTGAATTATGCATTGCCATCTTGTTGCAAGACATTATATATGTGAATTATACAATGCTATCTTGTTGCAAAGGCATTATATATGTGAATTATGCAATGCCATGCTGTTTAGCCAATCATCATGTATGTGAATTATATCATGCTATCATTTTTTTGTATTACGTGTTCCATTTGTCGACAACGTTTGTATATTCAACTACTCTTCCTGTGCATCAGCCATTTGAAGCGGTGATGGAAGTATCTAGAGTGAAAACAAGGTATTCAGAGTAGACAATGCTACCTGCTGAAGCAGACATCTTGCTGGTTACAGAGAGCTCCTTAGAGGAGGATTCAGAGACTGATGACCAGTCCTATTTCCCCCCTGAGGTCTATGCTCAAACTTGGCAGGGTTATATTACCCATGTCATGCATGTTGTCTTGCATTGCTTAGTTTTTACATCATATATGGATTGCCATCTGCTTACTTGCTTACTATATAAATCATATATTTGAATTATATCATGCCATCGTGTTTACATAGTACATACACATCATCTATCTGAATTATGGCATGGCAACCCATTTAATAAAGACATCATATAGTTATATCATCTTATCCTGTTTAGTGTTTACAGTCATCATATTTTGAATTATGGCATTCTATCCGTGAATGTATGTGAATTATGGCATGCCAACCTATTTAATAAACACATTATATAGTTATGTCATGTCATCCTGTTTACATAGTCTCATATTTTGAACTATGTCTTTCCATCTTTTTTAGTTAGCCATCATAATGTGAAATTGTGTCATGCTATCCTGTTTAGTTAGCCATCATATATGTGAAATTGTGTCATGCTATCCTGTTTGGTTAGACAACATAAATATGAATTATTTCATGCCCTCTTTTATTCCCCACTATCCATTGCACCTATCTATCATACAATCTCTATACTTTCAATTACTTTTCTTGTTTATCAGCCATTTGAATTGGAGAGCGTGATGGCAGTATCTAAGGGAGTAACAACACGGTCTTCAGAAAAGATAGTGCTACCAGTTGATGTAGATAGAACCACGGTTGTACTTTCCCAAGGACCAGATCCACCACACATAACCCAGACTCTCGCAGATTGTACCCCTACCCAGTTGGACAGAGAACCAGCTACACCCCTTCTAACCACAACCCCGACAGATAGTAACCCAGTTCCAGTTGACACAGCACCGTCTCCACCACAGAGCACCCAAACATGAGCAGTTAGTAAGGGAACTGTCGTGCCCAAAGCACGAGGACCACCACTCCGAATCCCAACTCAACGCTTAAAGGAGAAGAAGATTTGTTCTCAGGTCAGGTTCTGTAGCTATGGTTCATACTCCTTTGCTCTTGCATTACTGTATTTACTCATACCAACTATTTTCAAATTTGAAGGATGGAATTGAAACTCCAATGGCGCAACAGGTATGTTTTAAACCTGTTTCTTTAACTGGTTTGCTATTGTAACCTGCTCTATGTTGATTTCAGTTTCAATTGAATAAACAGTTATGTTCTCATGTCATGCACATTACAAGTGTTGTTATTGCTCTATAGTTACCCACACTTATATTCTGTCTATTCTGCTTTGTCTTGAACAAATATTATTTGAACTGTGTCTCTATCTTGATTTGGCAACAAAAACTAGAATGATATAGACCATAAAGTCACCATGGTACATAGATATATGTTTGTTTCATGTTGTTATCCTGTCCACTTTACTACTGAACTCATTTACCAAAATGATTGTCATATACAACATGGTAAACATGTGATGTGTCTGCTTGTTTCTCTTTTAGAATGCGGACAAAGTATTGGAGAACAGTACCGCGTTATCCAATGGTAAAGGAAGTAATGCAGATAAGGTTCAAGATAGTGAGACATCCCTGTTGGTCTCCAAGAAAGCTGATAAAAACTATCTTGACGACAGTGAGGGAACCCAAAATTCCTGTCTTGATGTAGTGTTCGAGTTACTGGCCACTACTTCTGGCACAAGCTCTTCGAACTCGCTGCCTGAATCAGTTCGTCTTCTTGAGTCTCAACTTCAAGTTGAAAGACATTGATCAGATGTGCTGCGACAGGAAGCTGAAGGACTGAGGAAGTCCCTGCAGAATTCAGATGCATATTTTCTGGTGCAACAGCAAGCGCTGGAGGATTTAAGCGCCAAATAAGAGAAAGTTAATAAGCTTGCTAAGCATCTTGCCAGCATTATGAGTACCAGGATATTGTTTCTTGAGATCTTCTGAAGTGGTTTCAGTTCTGGATTTGTTTTGCTGCGCGTTTATTTGCGCTGGTCGCCAACTTTGACAACCAGTGTATATGATATGCTGCTTTGTTCCCTATATTTGCACTGGTGGCAAACTTTGATGCCCAGTGGATGTAATATGTGTAATAGCCGTGATAGCCTAGCGTTAGTTGCTTGCTTATTTATTTCCTTGTTGTCTTGTTTATTTGTTTGCTTGTAGTCATTGCAGTTCTTTTTCCACGGTTAGCTAGTGGCTGCAATAACCTATTTTTTAAAACTAGGCCACAATAACCATGGGCTAATATTTACTGTAGTGACACTTGGCCTCCCACTGGCCATAGAAATAGTGGGCCTTCTACGGGCCGTAGAAACAATGGGCCTTCTACGGGCCGTAGAAACAATGGGCCTTCTGCGGACCGTATCATCAATGGGCCTTATACGGGCCGTATGATCGATTGGCCAAACCTGGGCCAAACAGACCGCATTATGGCCGTAAACGGGCTAGAGTTGGAATCGTCCGTTCATGGGCCGACCATAACGGGCCATTGTTAATAGGCCGTATTTGATGACGCTATGAAAACGGCCCAATGTATTAACGGACCACAAACGGGCCGACTGTAACCACGGGCTGAATTTGGCCCACAAGCAGAAAATGACAGTAACGGGCCGTAAGTAAACGAATGCTGGAAATGAGCCCAAGAATAAATGGGCTCTGAGAAGGCCAAAAGATAACATGGGCTGGAAACAGCCCAACGGAATAACGGGCCGTTAATGGGTATAAAGTGATACACTGTTCATTACGGGCCAGTTTCACCACAGGCCGTTAATGGGTGTAAAGTGATACACTGTTCATTACGGGCCAGTTTCACCACGGGCCGTTAATAGGCCAAGAGTTACATAGGGCCTCATATGGGCCGAAAGACGTCATGGGCCATACATGGGCCAGAAGTGAAAATGGGCTGGAATCATATTGGATGGCCCAGATGACGCTACTGGGCCTAATTCGGATAGGGCGTAATGGGCCTTGGGTTAGCGGGCCATAAATGGGCTATATGCGAACAGGTCGTTAACAGGCTTCTCCATGGGCCGGCCCGCCACCTTTTGACCAAGTCAAATGGGCCGGCCTTTTCACAGGAATGGGCCTCTGTTGGACCGTGCCACGTGTCGACGTATCATAGGCGCCTTCTATCCAATGAGTGGATGACATCTGTCCCAACGATGAGCCGACACGTGTTTCCTCCAGCCAATGATGATTTTACACGTGGAAAATCCCCATTGGTCGGGGCTGTTAACGGGTTATCGGATCCAAAACCCGACCCGAGAGCTTAACGGCGTTCCGTTACGGTGGATGCCACGTGTCGGTCACCCTTGACGAAAGCACTTCTGTGACGCGCGATTTATCGTCATGGAAGTGCACACTTCCGTGATGATAATTTTGGTAATGTCATGGAACACTTCTACGACAGCACAGGTATGACTATCTTGATTTTGTCATAAAATTGTCATGGATGTACATGCATGACAAAAAACGCGACCTACTGTGACAAACACGTATCATCACGGAAGTGTATTTTTTTTGTAGTGTCATCAAGATAAGCATATTTCAAAGTGTCTGGCAATTGTTTTAATTCAAAAACAGGATCACCTTTAGGTGGAGGAGGACCTCCTAGAGTTTCAATAGGCAAATTGTGTTTAAGCAGAGGACGTTGTTCAAAGGAAATCTGATCTATTTCATTTCTTTCATGCATATGTAAATCATTTTCATGGTCTAACAAATATTGTTCTAGAGGATCAGTAGGGGGCACAACAATAGAAGCAAGACCAATTATTTCATCCTTACTAGTCAATTCTTTTTTATGAGGTTTTCTACTAGCCTTGATGACCCACAAGTATATGGGGTCAATTGTAGCCTTTTCGATAAGTAAGAGTGTCGAACCCAACGAGGAGCAAAAGGAAATGACAAGTGGTTTTCAGCAAGGTAATGTCTGCAAGTGCTGAAATTGTAAGTAACAGAGTAGTTTGATAGCAAGATAATTTGTAATGAACAAGTAACGGTAATAGTAACAAAAGTGCAGCAAGATAGCCCAATCCTTTTGAGGCAGACAAGCCAAAATGGTCTCTTATAATAAGCAAAGCGTTCTTGAGGGTACACGGGAATTTCATCTAGTCACTTTCAGCATGTTGGTTCGATTTGTGTTCGCTACTTTGATAATTTAATATGTGGGTGGACCGGTGCTTAGGTGTTGTTCTTACTGGAACAAACCTCCTACTTATGATTAACCCTCCTCGAAAGCATCCGCAACTACGAGAAAAGTACTAAGAATAAATTCTAACCATAGCATTAAACTTTTGGATAAAATCGGTCCCTTACGGAATAGCGCATAAACTAGGGTTTAAGCTTCTGTCACTCTCGCAACCCATCATCTAATAACTACTCCACAATGCATTCCCTTAGGCCCAAATATGGTGAAATGTCGTGTAGTCGACGTTCACATGACACCACTAAGGGAATCACAACATACATACTATCAAAATATCGAACACACATCAAGTTCACATGATTACTTGCAACATGATTTCTCCCGTGACCTCAAGAACAAAAGTAACTACTCACAAATGATAATCATGCTCAAGATCAGAGGGGTATTAAATAGCATATTGGATCTGAACATATAATCTTCCACCAAATAAACCATATAGTAACCAACTACAAGATGTAATCAACACTACTAGTCACCCACAAGCACCAATCTATAGTTCCCGTACAAAGATTGAACACAAGAGATGAACTAGGGTTTGAGATAAGATGGTGTTGTTGAAGATGTTGATGGAGATTGCCGTCCCCAAGATGGGAGAGTTGTTGGTGATGATGATGATGATGATTTCCCCCTCCGAGAGGGAAGTTCCCCCGGCGGAATCGCTCCGCCGGAGGGCAAAAGTGCTCCTACCCAAGTTCCGCCTCGAGATGGCGGTGCTCCGTCCCAAAAGTCCTCTCCTTATTTTTTCTAGGTCAAAATGAATTATATACCAGAAGATGGGCACCGGAGGTGGGCCGGGCTGAGCACAACCCACCAGGGCGCGCCTGGGGGGCCAGGCGCTCCCTGGTGTCTTGTGCTCACTAGGTGGCCCCCCTCCGGTGGTTATTTACTCCAGTATTTCTTATTTATTCCATAAAAAATCCTCGTGAAGTTTCAGCTTGTTTGGAGTTGCGCAGAATAGGTGGCCTGACATAGCTTTTCCAGGTCCAGATTTCCAGCTGCCGGAATTCTCCCTCTGTGTGTACCTTGAATATTATGAGAGAAATGGCATTAGAATTACTCCAAAAAGCATTATTATGCATAAAAACATCATAAATAACAGTAGGTAAACATGATGCAAAATGGACGTATCAGTATCCTCGTAAGCGCCGATCTTGTAGGAAACTTGCATCGTATGCTCCACTTGAATAGTGCCGGAGTCGCTTAACCATTGCACCTTGTAGGGACGAGGATGCTTCTTCTTGGCCAATTGCAGCTTGGAACATAGCTCTTCACTTGCCAAGTTGTGGCAACTTCCTCCGTCGATGATGACTTTCACGGAACGCCCGTTGATGCTGACCTTGGTGTGGAAGATGTGGCACCGTTGGTCTTCTTCTTGGTGGTGTTGGAGCGTCAAGAACTTGGAGACCACGAGGGAGGGACTTGAATCATTGTCACAAAAGACTTGATCATCTTCATCTTCGTTCACGCGCCGTTGCATGGCCACGTGCTCAAGGGCTTCCATTTCTTCTTCACCCATGGAGTCGTTTGTGCCATCATCGTTGAAGATCATGGTTCACTTGTTGGTGCATTCGAAGGACTTGTGTCCTCAGCCACCACATGTGAAGCACTTGATAGAACTTGTCTTGACGGGGTCATTCGGTGGCGCCGAAGATGAGGGAGTCTTGGATTTGTAGGTGCTTGCCGGAGGACGAGTCGAGGAAGGCGTGATGTCGCTTGAAGCTACGTCGGTATTTCCCCAAAGAGGAAGGGATGATGCAGCACAGCGGCGGTAGGTATTTCCCTCAGATATGAAACCAAGGTTATCGAACCAGTAGGAGAACCAAGCAACACAACGTAAACAGCCCCTGCACACACATAACAAATCCTCGCAACCCGACGTGTTAAAGGGGTTGTCAATCCCTTCCGGGGTACGGCGCCTCAAGATAGGCAAGCGGACGTGAGATAAATTTGTAGTAGATTGATAGATAGATCGCAAATAAAATAAATAGAAATAAAACGCATAAAGTATTTTTGTATTTTTGGTTTAATAGATCTGAAAATAAATGCAAGGGAAAAAGTAGATCGCAAAGGCAAATATATGAGAAAGAAGACCCGGGAGCCGTAGGTTTCACTAGTGGCTTCTCTCGAGAAAAATAGCAGTCGGTGGGTGAACAAATTACTGTTGGGCAATTGACAGAACTTTGAATAATCATGACGATATCCAAGAAATTTATTATCTGACAACATAAAGTAAATTCATTTTTGCATTTCGGGACTGGGCATCCCTAAAACCTTTGCCTTACTCTCGTGCAATGACAAGTGAATAAACACTCATCGTGAGAATAACACATCCAGCATGGAAAATATTAGCCACCCCTCACCGCTCCGCGAGCGAAACAAACACACAAAAGAGAGGTTTATTTTGAAAATTAGAGATGGCACATGCAACTTTGCTTAGAACGGCAAAAGAATACCGCATATAGGTAGATATAGTGGACTCATGTGGCAAAACTGGTTTAAAGGATTTTGGATGCACAAGTAGAGATCATACTTGGTGCAAAATGAAGGCTAGCAAAAAGACTGAGAAGCGACCAACCAAGAAACGGATAATCTCATAAGAAAGCATTAAGCATAAATAACACCGAATAATGCACCATAAGTAGGATATAATTTCATTGCATGACTATTGACTTTCATACTTGCATAGGGAATCACAAACCTTAATACCAATATTCTTACTAAAGCATAGTTACTCATCAACATAACTCACATATCACATCATCATATCTCAAAACTATTACTAAGAATCAAGTTTATTTTGTCCAATTATCTTCACGAAAGTTTTTATTAGATCCTTCTTGGATATCTATCACTTTGGGACTAATTTTCATGTGTTGCTTTTCATAAACTCAAACAAATATAAGTGAAGATCATGAGCATAATTCTTTTTCTTTCTCTCAAAATTATTTAAGTGAAGCAAGAGAGAATTTCTTCAAAATTTACTAACTCTCAAATAAATCTAAGTGAAGCAAGAGAGTATTTCTTCAAAAATATTAAGCACACCGTGCTCAAAAAGATATAAGTGAAGCACTAGAGCAAGTCCATAGCTCATAAAAATTTAAGTGAAGCATAGAGAGCAATTCTAACAAGTCATGACATAATTTTAGCTCTCCCAAATAGGTGTGTCCAGCAAGGATTGATGACATAAAACACAAAATAAAAAAAGCAAAGACTCATATCATACAAGACGCTCCAAGCAAAACACATATCATGTGACGAATAAAAATATAGCTTCGAGTAAAATACCGATAGTCGTTGGAAGAAAGCGGGGATGCCACTCGGGGGCATCCCCAAGCTTAGTTGGTTGCTCATTTTTGGATAATATCTTTGGATGCCGGGGCATCCCCAAGCTTAGGCTCTTCTATCCTTCCTTCATCCATCGTAAGATAACCCAAAACTTGAAAACTTCAATCACACAAAACTCAACAAAACCTTCGTGAGATCCGTTAGTGAGAAAAATAAATCACTACTATAAGTTTTGTATCAAACCAATTAATATTTCATTTTTGTATTATATCTACTGTATTCCAACTTTTCTATGACAAAAACTCATCAAAGAAAACCATAGAGCCATCAAAATAAGCACACAACATAAAGAAAACAGAATCTGTAAAAACAGAACAGTATGTAGCAATATGAATTGTTCGAATACTTTTGGAACTCCAAAAATTCTGAAAAACTAGGACGGCCTGGGTAATTTGTATATTAATCTTATGAAAAAAGAATCAGGGCAAAAGCTATTTCTGATAAAAAATGAGAATTGTTTTCGTGAGCGCAAAGTTTCTGTCTTTTTCAGCAAGATCAAACAACTATCACTCAAGAAGATCCTATTGGTTCTACTTGGCAAAAACACTAATTAAAACACAAAAAACACAGTCATAAAAGTAGCATAATTGTGCTAAAACTCAAGAACAGAAAGCAAAAAGAAAAAATAAAATTTATTCATTGGGTAGCCTCCCAACAAGCGCTATAGTTTTATGCCCTTAGCTAGGCATAAAGCAAGGATCTAAGTATTGTCATCTTTGGTTCGAGATCCATAAGATGCCCTCATGATTTATTCATAAGGTGGCTTAATTCTTGTTCTAGGAAAGTGTTCCATACCCTTCCTCAAGGGAAATTGGAACTTAATATTGCCTTCTTTCATATCAATCACGGCACCGATAGTGCGTAAAAACGGTCTACCAAGAATAATTGGACAAGACGGATTGCAATCAATATCAAGGACAATAAAATCTATGGGAACATAATCCCTATTTGCAAGAATAAGAACATCATTAATTCTTCCCGTAGGCTTTTTAATAGTAGAATCCGCCAGGTGCAAATTCAAAGAGCATTCTTCAAGATTAGTAAGACCAAGCACATCACATAAAGATTTCAGAATTGTAGAAACACTAGAACCCAAGTCACACAAAGAAAAACACTCATAATTTTTAATCTTGACTTTGATAGTAGGTTCCCATTCATCATGCAATTTTCTAGGAATTGATACTTCTAATTCCAATTTTTCTTCAAAAGCTTTCATCATAGCATCAACAATATGTTTAGTAAAAGCCTTATTTTGTTCATAGGCATGGGGTGAATTTATCATGGATTGCAACAAATAGATACAATCAATCAAAGAGCAACTATCATAATTAAAGTCTTTGTAATCGAAAAGAGTGGGCACATCACTAGTTAAAGTTTTGACCTCTCCAAACCCACTTTTATCAATTTTCTCAACAAGATTTTCACCCTCCGAAATATTGGGATGCCTTCTACCTAAAGTTGAATCTTCTCCAGTCCCTTTTTCATCAATCTTAACTTTACTAAACAAGGAATCAATAGAAGAAACACCAATCATTTTAAGATCTTCATCACTTTTACGAAAGAAATCACTAGAAAACGCTTTTTCTAAAAATTCTCTTTTAGCTCTAAGCATAGCGGTTCTTTTCTTACTCTCATCCATAGAAACATAAAGAGATTTAATTGATTCATCTACTTTAGGCACAAAAATTTTCATCTTGAGATTTTCCACATCATGAGCAATTCTATCAACACCTTTAGACAAATCATCAATCTTACTCAACTTTTCTTCAATGGAAGTGTTGAGAGCCTTTTGTGTGTTGATAAATTCTTTAATATTATTCTCAAGATCAGAGTTGTTCCTATTATAATTATAAGATTGATTTCCATAGGAATTACCATAATTATTAGAGGAATTACTAGGAAAAGGCCTAGGATTAAAATTACCTCTATAAGCATTGTTGTTGTAATTATTCCGAGAAATAAAATTCACATCTATGGCATCACTATTTTGCTCAATCAAAGTAGATAAAGGCATATCATTAAAATCAATAGGAGCACTTTTACTAGCAACCAATTTCATAAGAGCATCAACTTTTTCACTCAAAGAAGAAATTTCTTCAACCGAATTAACCTTTTTACTAGTAGGAGCCCTTTCGGTATGCCATTGTGAATAATTTGCCATGATAGTATCAAGCAATTTGGTGGCTTCACCCAAAGTAATTTCCATAAAAGTACCACCCGCGGCGGAATCTAAAAGATTTCGAGAAACAAAATTCAATCCCGCATAATTTTTTTGTATGATCATCCAAAGATTTAACCCATGAGTTGGGCAATTCCTTAGCATCATTTTCATCCTTTCCCAAGATTGTGCAACATGCTCATGTTCAAATTGCTTGAAATTCATGATCTGGGTTCTAAGGGAAATAATTTTTGCGGGAGGAAAATACTTAGTGATAAAAGCATCTTTGCACTTATTCCACGAACTGATACTATTGCGTGGCAAAGAAGAGAACCAATTTTTTTGCAGAATCACAGAAAGAAAACGGAAATAATTTCATCTTCACCACATCATTGTCCACATCTTTTTTTCTTTTGCATATCGCATAATTCCACGAAGGTATTAAGATGGGACGCGTCATCCTCATTAGGAGTACCGGAAAATTGATCTTTCATAACAAGATTCAGCAAAGCAGTATTAATATCACAAGACTCCGCACTAGTGGCGGGAGGAGCAAGCGGAGTGCCAATAAAATCATTGTTGTTGGTATTTGAGAAATCACATAACTTGGTGTTCTCTTGAGTCATGATGACCACACAACAAGATTGCACTCAAAAATAGATCCGGCAAGAAAACGGCGAACAGAAGAGAGAGGCGAATAAAACGGCAAATTTTTGTGAAGTGGGGTAGAGGAAAACGAGAGGCAAATGGTAAATAATGTAAATTGTGAGGAGATGAGATTTGTGATTAGGAACCTGGTATATGTTGAAGATCCTCCCCGGCAACGGCGCCAGAAATTCCTTTTGATGTTGCTTGAAGCTACGTCGGTATTTCCCCAAAGAGGAAGGGATGATGCATCATAGCGGCGGTAGGTATTTCCCTCAAATTTGAAACCAAGGTTATCGAACCAGTAGGAGAACCAAGCAACACAACGTAAACAGCCCCTGCACACACATAACAAATCCTCGCAACCCGACGTGTTAAAGGGGTTGTCAATCCCTTCCGGGGTACGGCGCCTCAAGATAGGCAAACGGACATGAGATAAATTTGTAGTAGATTGATAGATAGATCGCAAATAAAATAAATAGAAATAAAACGCAGGAAAGTATTTTTGTATTTTTGGTTTAATAGATCTAAAAATAAATGCAAGGGAAAAAGTAGATTGCAAAGGCAAATATATGAGAAAGAAGACCCGGGAGCCGTAGGTTTCACTAGTGGTTTCTCTCGAGAAAAATAGCAAACGGTGGGTGAACAAATTACTGTTGGGCAATTGACAGAACTTCGAATAATCATGACGATATCTAGGCAATGATCATTATATAGGCATCACGTCCAAGATTAGTAGACCGACTCCTGCCTGCATCTACTACTATTACTCCACACATCGACCGCTATCCAGCATGCATCTAGTGTATTAAGTTCATGGAAAAACGGAGTAATGCAATAAGAACGATGACATGATGTAGACAAGTTCTATCTATGCAGAGATAGACCCCATCGTTTTATCCTTAGTAGCAACGATACATACGTGCCGTTTCCCTTTCTGTCACTGGGATCAAGCACCGTAAGATCGAATCCACTACAAAGCACCTCTTCCCATTGCAAGATAAATAGATCAAGTTGGCCAAACAAAACCCAAATATTGGAGAAGAAATACGATGCTATAAGCAATCATGCATATAAGAGAACAAAGAAACTCAAATAACTTTCATGGATATAAAAAGATAGATCTGATCATAAACTCATAGTTCATCGATCCCAAAAAACACACCGCGGAAGAGTTACATCATATGGATCTCCAAGAGACCATTGTATTGAGAATTCAGCGAGAGAGAGGAAGCCATCTAGCTACTAACTACAGACCCGAAGGTCTACAAAGAACTACTCACGCATCATCGGAGAGGCACCAATGAAGGTGGTGAACCCCATCCGAGATGGTGTTTAGATTGGATCTGGTGGTTCTGGACTCTGCGGCGGCTGGATGAATATTTCGTCGACGCCTTGAGAGTTTCTGGAATATTGGGGTATTAATAGAGCAAAGAGGTGGTCCGGGGGGCACCCAAGGTGGGCATAACCCACCAGGGCGCGCCTGGGCCTCCTAGCGCGCCCTGGTGGGTTGTTGTAACATCCCAAATTTTCAATTTGGAATGTTATACATTAGATCATCATTTCATATCATATTTTATTGCATTTTCGTTTGATCCTAGAAATTCTACGGAACTCAAGGACCCGCGGAGAGAGTTGGGGATTTCATTATTTTCATATTCGAGTTTTTCTCGAATTTTGAAAAGATGATCGTTTGATTTTAATTATTTTTCTCTTGAATATTTATTTTATAAAAATAAAAGTGAGAGGATAAAATGACTTCCTCAAAATAAAGAAATATCAGAGATTTAATATTAAAATCAAATCAGATTTTTATTCGGAGTTTTATTGCTATTTTATTTGAATTAGGAAAAATATGCGTTTTTCAAAATTGTGTTTTAGGCCCAAATAAATGTTCACCTTGTCCGGCTTATTTTTAGAGGACCGGGAAAATTTATTTCGGGATTTTTGGAGTCCGTTTAGTATTTCTTTTCTTTCTTTTTCTGCACGTCCGAATTATTTTAAAAAAAAGTCAAACCGACTCCGGGCCGTACCCGAGCGAGACTCCGCCCGTGGGGCTTTATAAGCCGCCACCCCCTGCCCGCCGAAGCCCACCC
>NC_057802.1:276161989-276265366 GCF_018294505.1 Triticum aestivum | reverse complement strand
CGCCTCAGTTTACGTAAGAAAACCGAACGATTTTTTTCTAGACCTAGATCCTTTTTTTAGATCTGGTTCGGTTTATTTTTTTCGGTTTAGTTATTTAGCGAACGCCCGTTCGTATGTTCGTTTTAATGAACGGTTTTCACCGTTTAGCCGCAGACAGCGTACGTTCGTTCGTTAGCCTGTTCGCCAGTTTTTGTTTTTCTCGGATTTTCCGCGATTATTTTCGATCGCGATTTCTGATCCGATTTTCGTTCTAGTATAACTTTTCGCTCGTTTATCGGAATCAGGCGATTCAAGCGCCTAGAGTTTCGTCTTGAAACCCTCTTTCTGTTTAACCAACTTGAACAAGATTTTGCTACTGTAAAATTCGACTTTAGTCCAGATTAGTAAATGAAGCTTGTTTCTTTCGCCGTTTGAGTTTTGTTGCTTCGTTTGATTTGATTCTTTTTGCAAACCGGAGTTTTTAAGTTGAACTTTCTGGTTAGATCCCTTATTTGAGTTTCACCCATGCCCTTGCTTGATTGCTTATTGTCTGCTTGTTTGTTTGCGATAGAGTACCCGGAGTGCGAAGCGTGCTACTACGAGTCTCTAGGTTTCGCGGATCATCAGCAAGGCAAGTAACACTTTGATCATACCTCTTTACTACCCAGTTTTATTGCATTAGATCAATCCTCAAACAATTGCATGGTTAGGATCTGAATGAAATTGTGGGTTGGGAAGTAGATGAGGTAGTACCTATTCACCTGTTTATTACCAAACCTTTGGGAGTTACTTCTACGTTGCTTATATTGCTATGCTATGCTCGTAGACGTGGATTGGGTTTGAGCATTTTCATGATAGATGTGAGTATTGTTAATTAATGGTTAACTTAAGGTGGCAACTTTAATACACATCTGGGTGGATTGAGGCACCTGGGGTATCCAGTGATTGCTTGTATTTTTGGAAATCCTGGGGTACCGTGTGATTCTCCTATGGACTGCCACCCAGGCTCAAAGGGATCATAAGATTATTCATGCTAGAAACTTCCATGTGCAGCCACATGCCATTATGGGCTCTGGCATAGTTGAGTAAGTTGTGGGAAACCTTTCCATGGTGGGCTAGCAGATGTAGGGGATTGTAGGTGTACATGCCTATCTATCGGTTAAGGGGACCTCTTTGGAAAGACTGTGTCTCGGTCATCCGTTTCTCAAACATTATGTAGTGCGAGAAATCCAACGGAGGAGATCGAGTCTTGTGCGGAAAAGTGCACAAACCTCTGCAGAGTGTACAAACTAATCATGGTTAGCCGTGTCCCCGGTTATGGACATCTTGAGTATCTGGTTCTTGGATTATCATGTGGATCTCATCACTTTTAATTATAAAATTTGATTGGGTTATTGATTACTTTTAATTGGGATTGAGATGGGGTTTACCATTCTCAACGTTTAACAACCACCATGATAGTTAAATAAAATATATTCCTTTGTTGTAGGGAAAAATTGGCTTTTCGCAAAACATATTAACCATACAGCCTCCACCAGCCATATATGCATATAGTGATAGCTTTATTCTGTTCATTACTGTTTTGTGTTACATTGCCAGCATATTCCATGTGCTGACCCATTTTCGGGCTGCAACGTATCATGTTGCAGACTTTTCAGACGACGGGTAAGGAGCCTTAGGTCGTGGTCTTTCACTCAGTGATGCCGTTGGAGTTGATGGACTCACTTTATCTTCCAAGCCTTCCGCTGTTATCGTATTAGATGGCCTTAAGCCATATTTATTGTAATAAGTTCTCTTTTGAGACATTCGATGTAATAAGTGTGTGATTGCTACTCTGTTATAAATCCTTCAAGTACTATGTGTTTCAGCATTACCGATCCAGGGATGACACTTATGCACAGAGATCAGACTGTTTGAGGTCTGGTCGCTATAGTTGTGCCCCCCTCGGGGCACCTCCCCCCCCCCAGGCGCAGCCAGGGCTCGTTGTGTTCCTTCTGGCCCATAAAAATTCTCTGTGGAGTTTCGTGGCATTTGGACTCCGTCTAATATTGATTTTCTGCGATGTAAAAAACATGGAAAAAAACAGCAACTGGCACTTGGCACTATGTCAATCGGTTAGTACCAAAAAATGATATAAAATGACTATAAAATGATTATAAAACATCCAAGATTGATAATATAATAGCATGGAACAATCAAAAATTATAGATATGTTGGAGACGTATCAAGGCGTAACTTGCTTGGAACTTGACTTGTCGCCGATACTTGGTGCTGCTCTAGTTGAGGTAGGAGGTGCCGAAGTCGCGAAGCTTGAGTGTAGGAGCCGTAGGTCTTGGACGGTTACTTGGCGTATTTGAAGTCATCTTGCACTTGTCGCTCGACCTTCGTCGCTTGATGAACTAGCTCGAGAAGGTTGGAGTATGGTTGGAAGTCGGCAATCTATTTGATTGGGTGGTTGAGGCCGTTCAAGAAGCGTGCCATAGTTTGCTCATCATCTTCCTTGACATTGGCTCTTATCATGGAAACCTCCATTTCTTGGTAGTATTCTTCCACCGTCTTCGTGCCTTGCTTGAGGAGTTGCAACTTCTTGAAAAGATCACGGGTGTAGTGTGTAGGCATGAAGCGAGCTCTCATGACATCCTTCATTTGCGTCAGAGTTTTGATTGGTGGCTGGGGATGCCCAAGGCACGCCAAGGTAAAATTCAAGGACAACCAAAAGCCTAAGCTTGGGGCTGCCCCGGAAGGCATCCCCTCTTTCGTCTCCGTCTATCGGTAACTTTACTTGAGGCTATATTTTTATTCACCACATGATATGTGTTTTGCTTGGAGCGTCTTGTATGATTTGAGTCTTTGCTTTTTAGTTTACCGCAATCATCCTTGCTGTACACACCTTTTGGAGAGACACGCATGAATCGGAATTTATTAGAATACTCTATGTGCTTCACGTATATCTTTTGAGCTAGATAATTTTGCTCTAGTGCTTCACTTATATCTTTTTAGAGCGCGGTGGTGGTTTTATTTTATAGAAATTATTGATCTCTCATGCTTCACTTATATTATTTTGAGAGTCTTTTAGAACAGCATGGAAATTTGCTTTGGCTATAAAATTAGTCCTAATATGATGAGCATCCAAGATGGGTATAATAAAAACTATCATATAAAGTGCATTGAATACTATGAGAAGTTTGATTCATTATGATTGTTTTGAGATATGAAGATGGTGGTATTAGAGTCATGCTAGTTGAGTAGTTGTGAATTTGAGAGATACTTGTGTTAAAGTTTCCGTAGCATGCACGTATGGTGAACCGTTATGTGATGAAGTCGGAGCATGATTTATTTATTTATTGTCTTCATTATGAGTGGTGGTCGGGGACGAGCGATGGTCTTTTCCTACCAATCTATCCCCCTAGGAGCATGCGCATAGTACTTCGTTTCGATAACTAATAGATTTTTGCAATAAGTATGTGAGTTCTTTATGACTAATGTTGAGTCCATGGATTATACGCACTCTCACCCTTCCACCATTGCTAGCCTCTGTAATACCGCGCACCTTTCGCCGGTATCATACACCCACCATATCCCTTCCTCAAAACAGCCACCATACCTACCTATTATGGCATTTCCATAGCCATTCCGAGATATATTGCCATGCAACTTTCCACCATTCCGTTTATTATGACATGCTTCATCATTGTCATATTGCTTTGCATGATCATGTAGTTGAGATCGTGTTTGTGGCAAAGCCACCGTTCATAATTTTTCATACATGTCACTCTTGAATCATTGCACATCCCGGTACACCGCCGAAGGCATTCACATAGAGTCATATTTTGTTCTAAGTATTGAGTTGTAAGTAAATAAAAGTGTGATGATCATCATTATTAGAGCATTGTCCCAGTGAGGAAAGGATGATGGAGACTGTGATTCCCCCACAAGTCGGGATGAGACTCCGGACGAAAAAAAAAGAGGCAAAAAAAGGAGAGAAAGGCCCAAATAAAAAAATAAAAAAATAAGAGAAAAAGAGAGAAGGAGCAATGCTACTATCCTTTTACCACACTTGTGCTTCAAAGTAGCACTATGATCTTCATGATAGAGAGTCTCCTATGTTGTCACTTTCATATACTAGTGGGAAATTTTTCATTATAGAACTTGGCTTGTATATTCCAATGATGGGCTTCCTCAAATTGCCCTAGGTCTTTGTGAGCACGCAAGTTGGATGCACACCCACTTAGTTTCTTTTGTTGAGCTTTCATACACTTATAGCTCTAGTGCATCCGTTGCATGGCAATCCCTACTCACTCACATTGATATCTATTGATGGGCATCTCCATAGCCCGTCGATACGCCTAGTTAATGTGAGACTATCTTCTCCTTTTTTGTCTTCTCCACAACCACCATTCTATTTCACCTATAGTGCTATTTCCATGGCTCACGCTCATGTATTGCGTGAAGATTGAAAAGGTTTGAGAACATCAAAAGTATGAGACAATTGCTTGGCTTGTCATCAGGGTTGTGCATGATTAAATACTTTGTGTGATGAAGATAGAGCATAGCCAGACTATATGAATTTGTAGGGATAACTTTCTTTGGCCATGTTATTTTGAGAAGACATGATTGCTTTATTAGTATGCTTGAAGTATTATTGTTTTTTATGTCAATATTAAACTTTTATTTTGAATCTTATGGATCTGAACATTCATGCCACAATAAAGAGAATTACATTGAAAATTATGTTAGGTAGCATTCCACATCAAAAATTCTGTTTTTATCATTTACCTACTCGAGGACGAGCAGGAATTAAGCTTGGGGATGCTTGATACGTCTCCAACGTATCTATATTTTTTATTGTTCCGTGCTATTATATTATCTATTTTGGATGTTTAATGGGCTTTAATATGCTCTTTTATATTGTTTTTGGGACTAACCTATTAACCGAAGGCCCAGTGCCAGTTTCTGTTTTTTTGCCTATTTCAGTGTTTTGCAGAAAAGGAATACCAAACGGAATGAAACCTTCGCGAGGATCTTTCTTGGAACAAATGCAATCCAGAAGACTTGGAGTTGAAGCCAGGAACTCCGTGAGGCGGCCACGAGGCAGGAGGGCGCACCCAGGGGGGTAGGCGCGCCCCCTACCCTCATGGGCCCCAAGGAGCTCCACCGACGTACTTCTTTCGCCTATATATACTCTTATACCCTAAAAACATCAGGGGGAGCCACGAAACCACTTTTCCACCGCCGCAACCTTCTGTACCCGTGAGATCCTGATAACCCACAAGTATAGGGGATCGCAACAGTTTTCGAGGGTAGAGTATTCAACCCAAATTTATTGATTCAACACAAGGGGAGCCAAAGAATATTCTCAAGTATTAGCAGTTGAGTTGTCAATTCAACCACACCTGGATAACTTAGTATCTGCAGCAAAGTATTTAGTAGCAAAGTAGTATGGAAGTAACGGTAACAGTAGCAAAAGTAATATTTTTGGGTTTTGTAGTGATTGTAACAGTAGCAACGGAAAAGTAAATAAGCGGAGAACAATATGTGAAAAGCTCGTAGGCATTGGATCGGTGATGGAGAATTATGCCGGATGCGGTTCATCATGTAACGGTCATAACATAGGGTGACACAGAACTAGCTCCAATTCATCAATGTAATGTAGGCATGTATTCCGAATATAGTCATACGTGCTTATGGAAAAGAACTTGCATGACATCTTTTGTCCTACCCTCCCGTGGCAGCGGGGTCCTAATGGAAACTAAGGGATATTAAGGCCTCCTTTTAATAGAGTACCGGACCAAAGCATTAACACATAGTGAATACATGAACTCCTCAAACTACGGTCATCACCGGGAGTGGTCCCGATTATTGTCACTTCGGGGTTGCCGGATCATAACACATAGTAGGTGACTATAGACTTGCAAGATAGGATCAAGAACTCACATATATTCATGAAAACATAATAGGTTCAGATCTGAAATCATGGCACTCGGGCCCTAGTGACAAGCATTAAGCATAGCAAAGTCATAGCAACATCAATCTCAGAACATAGTGGATACTAGGGATCAAACCCTAACAAAACTAACTCGATTACATGATAAATCTCATCCAACCCATCACCGTCCAGCAAGCCTACGATGGAATTACTCACGCACGGCGGTGAGCATCATGAAATTGGTGATGGAGGATGGTTGATGATGACGATGGCGACGGATTCCCCTCTCCGGAGCCCCGAACGGACTCCAGATCAGCCCTCTCGAGAGGTTATAGGGCTTGGCGGCGGCTTCGTATCGTAAAACGCGATGAATCCTTCTCTTTGATTTTTTTTCTACCCGAACACGAATAATGGAGTTGGAGTTGAGGTCGGTAGAGCAACAGGGGAGCCACGAGGCAGGGGGCGCGCCCAGGGGGACAGGCGCGCCCCCACCCTCGTGGACAGGTGGAGGCCCCCCTGACGTGGATTCTTCTTCCAGTATTTTTAATATTTTCCAAAAATATGTTCCGTGGAGTTTCAGGTCATTCTGAGAACTTTTGTTTCTACACATAAATAACACCATGGCAATTCTGCTGAAAACATCGTCAGTCCGGGTTAGTTCCATTCAAATCATGCAAGTTAGAGTCCAAAACAAGGGCAAAAGTGTTTGGAAAAGTAGATACGACGGAGACGTATCAACTCCCCCAAGCTTAAACCTTTGCTTGTCCTCAAGCAATTCAGTTGACAAACTGAAAGTGATAAAGAAAAACTTTTACAAACTCTGTTTGCTCTTGTTGTTGTAAATATGTAAAGCCAGCATTCAAGTTTTCAGCAAAGATTATGAACTAACCACATTCACAATAACACTTAGGTCTCATGTTTACTCATATCAATGGCATAATCAACTAGCGAGTAATAATAATAAATCTCGGATGACAACACTTTCTCAAAACAATCATGATATGATATAACAAGATGGTATCTCGCTAGCCCTTTCTGAGACCGCAAAACATAAATGCAGAGCACCTTTAAAGATCAAGGACTGACTAGACATTGTAATTCATGGTAAAAGAGATCCAGTCATAGTCATACCCAACATAAATTAATAGTAATGGATGCAAATGACAGCGGTGCTCTCCAGCTGGTGCTTTTTAATAAGAGGGTGATGACTCAACATAAAAGTAAATAGATAGGCCCTTCGCAGAGGGAAGCAGGGATTTGTAGAGGTGCCAGAGCTCGATTTTAAAGCAGAGATAAATAATATTTTGAGCGGCATACTTTCATTGTCAACATAACAACCAAGAGATGGCGATATCTTCCATGCTACACACATTATAGGCGGTTCCCAAACAGAATGGTAAAGTTTATACTCCCCCTCCACCAACAAGCATCAATCCATGGCTTGCTCGAAACAACGAGTGCCTCCAACTAACAACAGTCCCAGGGGGAGTTTTGTTTGCAATTATTTTGATTTAGTTTGCATAAAGCATGGGACTGGGCATCCCGGTGACCAGCCATTTTCTCGTGAGTGAGGAGCGGAGTCCACTCCTCTTGAGAATAACCCGCCTAGCATGGAAGATACGGACAGCCCTAGTTGATACATGAGCTATTCGAGCATACAAAACAGAATTTCATTTGAAGGTTTAGAGTTTGGCACATACAAATTTACTTGGAACGGCAGGTAGATACCGCATATAGGAAGGTATGGTGGACTCATATGGAATAACTTTGGGGTTTAAGGGATTGGATGCACAAGCAGTATTCCCGCTTAGTACAAGTGAAGGCTAGCAAAAGACTGGGAAGCGACCAACTAGAGAGCGACAACAGTCATGAACATGCATTAAAATTAATAAACATTGAGTACAAGCATGAGTAGGATATAATCCACCATGAACATAAATATCGTGAAGGCTATGTTGATTTGTTTCAACTACATGTGTGAACATGTGCCAAGTCGAGTCACTTAAATCATTCAAAGGAGGATACCACCCCACTATACCACATCACAACCATTTTAATAGCATGTTGGCACGCAAGGTAAACCATTATAACTCATAGCTAATCAAGCATGGCACGAGCAACTATGATCTCTAATTGTCATTGCAAACATGTTTATTCATAATAGGCTGAATCAGGAACGATGAACTAATCATATTTACAAAAACAAGAGAGGTCGAGTTCATACCAGCTTCTCTCATCTCAATCAGTCCATCATATATCGTCATAATTGCCTTTCACTTGCACGACCGAACGATGTGAAAATAATAAGAGTGCACGTGCATTGGACTAAGCTGGAATCTGCGAGCATTCAATAAACAGGAGAAGACAAGGCAATATGGGCTCTTGGTTAAATCAACAATAATGCATATAAGAGCCACTTCAACAATTTAATCATGGTCTTCTCCTATCGACCCCCAAAGAAAAGAAAAGAAATAAAACTATTTACACGGGAAAGCTCCCAACAAGCAAAAGAAGAACGGGAAATCTTTTTGGGTTTTCTTTTAATTATTACTACTACAGCAAGAAAGTAAACTAGCTAAAGCTACACTAATTTTTTTGGTTTTTCTTAAGATTTAACAAACACACAAGAAGAAAGCAAGAAAAAGAAAATAAACTAGCATGGATATTACAGTGAAAAAGTATGAGCACCGACATCTAGCAATGAGTGTGTGAACATAAATGTAATGTCGGTGAGAAATACGTACTCCCCCAAGCTTAGGCTTTTGGCCTAAGTTGGTTTATTGCCACGGATGGCCTGGCGGATATCCATAGTTGTAGCCGGGGTCGTACTGAGATGCAGCGGCTATTGCCTCCTGAGCTGCAGCGTGGCGGCGAGCTGCCTCCGCCCTCCTCTCGTACTCATCTGCCTCCTCTCTGGTAATAACATGTCTTCCTTTTGCCTGATAATCAAAGAAGGCAGGAGCAGGGAGAGTAATATGGACAGCACGACGTCTGTCAAAGATTAAGCGATACTGGAGGGACTGCTCGTTCCTCTCAAGAAAATGATGATGAACCATGGCATTATAATCTAAATAAACATTAGGCAGCTCAACATCATACTCACGTATAGGTACCTCAAGAAAATTAGCTAGACGGGTTGCATAAATTCCTCCAAAGAAATCTCCATTAATTTTATTATTATGCAACCTACGTGCAACAATAGCTCCCAAATTATAAGATTTATCTCCTAACACAGCACTCCTAAGAATACTGAGGTCAGGGACACACATGTGACATGCTTCATCCTTACCATTTATGCACCTACCTATGAAGAGAGCAAAATAATGTATAGCAGGAAAATGAATACTCCCTATGGTAGCTTGTGTTATGTCTCTAGATTCACCCACAGTTATACTGGCAAGAAAATCTCTAAATTCAGATTTGCGAGGTTCACGAGGACTACCCCATTGTGGAAGTTTGCAAGCAGTGGTAAAATCCTCTAAGTCCATAGTATAAGAATTTCATAAAGATCAAACAGGACAGTTTGAGAATTGCGTGAAGATGAATATTCAAACCTCCTCACAAAGGAACTAGTGAGATAGTGGTACTGACGGCATTTTTCTGCCTCGAAGCTCACAAGATCGGCGTTACGCAAATATGCGTTAAATTCTTCCTTGATTTATGCTCGATCCATAAAGTCTTCTGAAGGCCATTCACAAGGCCGCACTGGGGCGTCCCTTGGTGGTTCATCGTCAGCATCGCGCATTGCAAGCCTGGGTCCTTGCTTCCTTGAAGGACCACCTTGGTACATTTTCCTAAACATATTTCTTCCTCTGAAAAATTTCTGAAATTTTTAGTAACTTCAAATAAAAGTGAACCAAGCTCAACAAAATTGATAGCAACTACTCCTACAAGTGCCTAGAGACTATATCATGCATTAGAACTACTTGGAACCATATAAATTTGACATGCAAGCTCAAGAACATGGTCACCTAGGCAGCACAAATTTGCAATGAATAAAGCACTAGAACAAAAACTAATTGGACCAATGGAGGAGTCACATACCAAGGAACAATCCCCCAAGCAGTTTTGTGAGAGGTGCTTTGAGCAAGGAGATCGAAAATCGCAGCAAAATGAGCTAGAACTCGTGCTTGAGCTGGATGGTGATTTTTTTGGGAGGAAGAAGAAGTGTGTGGGTGCAGGAATAAGTGGAGGGGAGCCACCATGGGCCCACGAGCAGGGGCCCTAGGGGGGCGCGCCCTGGACCCTCGTGGCCAGGTGCTTGCTCCCCCTGCTGTGTTCTCAGTGCCAGATATTCTCAAATATTCCAGAAAAAATCATATTTAATTGCAGGGCATTTGGAGAACTTTTATTTTCGGGGTATTTTTATATTGCACGGATAATTCAGAAACAGACAGAAAATACTATTTTTACTTTATTTCAACTAAATAACAGAAAGTAGAGAGAGGGTACAGAAGGTTGTGCTTTCTAATTTCATCCATCTCATGCTCATCAAAAGGAATCCACTAACAAGGTTGATCAAGTCTTGTTAACAAACTCATTCCGAATAACATGGAACCGGAGAAATTTCGAATAACACTATGTTACCTCAACGGGGATATGCACATCCCCAATAATAAGAATATCATATTTCTTCTTGACAGTAGGAAGAGGAAATTCAAAACCTCCAAAAATAATCGATGGAATTTTTCCAATAGAGTTGATACTATGAACTTGAGGTTGTTTCCTCGGAAAGTGTACCGTATGCTCATTACCATTAACATGAAAAGTGACATTGCCTTTGTTGCAATCAATAACAGCCCCTGCAGTATTCAAAAAGGGTCTTCCAAGAATAATAGACATACTATCGTCCTCGGGAATATCAAGAATAACAAAGTCCGTTAAAATAGTAACGTTTGCAACCACAACAGGCACATCCTCACAAATACCGACAGGTATAGCAGTTGATTTATCAGCCATTTGCAAAGATATTTCAGTAGGTGTCAACTTATTCAAATCAAGTCTACGATATAAAGAGAGAGGCATAACACTAACACCGGCTCCAAGATCACATAAAGCAGTTTTAACATAGTTTCTTTTAATGGAGCATGGTATAGTGGGTACTCCTGGATCTCCAAGTTTCTTTGGTATTCCACCCTTAAAAGTATAATTAGCAAGCATGGTGGAAATTTTAGCTTTCGGTATCTTTCTTTTATTAGTAACAATTTCTTTCATATACTTAGCATAAGGATTCATTTTGAGCATATCAGTTAATCGCATACGCAAAAAGATAGGTCTAATCATTTCAGCAAAGCGCTCAAAATCCTCATCATCCTTTTTCTTGGATGGTTTGGGAGGAAAAGGCATGGGTTTCTGAACCCATGGCTCCCTTTCTTTACCATGTTTCCTAGCAACAAAGTCTCTCTTATCATAATGTTGATTCTTTGATTGTGGGTTATCAAGATCAACAGCAGGTTCAATTTCTATATCATTATCATTGCTAGGTTGAGCATCATCATGAACATCATTATTAATATTATCACTAGTTTCATGTTCATTACCAGATTGTGTTTCAGCATCAGAAATAGAAATATCATTTGGATTCTCAGGTGGTTCAGCAATAGGTTCACTAGAAGCATGCAAAGTCCTATCATTTTTCTTTTTCTTCTTTTTAGAGGGACTAGGTGTGTCAATATTATTTCTCTGAGAATCTTGCTCAATTCTCTTAGGATGGCCTTCAAGATACAAAGGTTCCTGAGTCATTTTACCAGTTCTAGTAGCCACTCTAACAGCATAATCATTATTCTTACTATTTAATTCATTGAGAAAATCATTTTGAGCTTTAAGTACTTGTTCTACTTGAGTGGTAACCATAGAAGCATGTTTACTAATGAGTTTAAGTTCGCCTTTAACTCTAGACATATAATCACCCAAGTGTTCAAGCATATTTGAATTGTATTTCAATTGTCTACTAACATAAGCATTGAAGTTTTCTTGTTTAACAATAAAATTGTCAAACTCATCTAAGCATTGTCTAGCAGACTTATAACGATGAATATCACCTTCATCAAATCTATAGAGAGAATTTACCTTTACTACCTGTGTCGGGTTATCAAGACCATGAGTTTCTTCAATAGGTGAAGGATTAAGATCATATGTTTCTTCAACAGGCGGTAAATTTAGACCATGTATTTCTTCAATAGGAGGTAAATTCTTAACATCTTCAGCTTTAATACCTTTTTCTTTCATAGATTTCTTTGCCTCTTGCATATCTTCAGGACTGAGAAATAGAACACCCCTCGTCTTCGGAGTTGGTTTAGGAATTGGCTCAGGAAGTGTCCAATTATTTTCATTTGTCAACATATTATTCAATAGAATCCCAGCTTCATCTAGTGTTCTTTCCCTGAAAACAGAACCAGCACAACTATCCAGGTGGTCTCTGGAAGCATCGGTTAGTCCATTATAAAAGATATCAAGTATTACATTTTTCTTAAGAGGATGATCAGGCAAAGCATTAAGTAATTGGAGAAGCCTCCCCCAAGCTTGTGGGAGACTCTCATCTTCAATTTGCACAAAATTATATATTTCCCTTAAGCCAGCTTGTTTCTTATGAGCATGGAAATATTTAGCAGAGAAGTAATAAATCATATCCTGGGGACTACGCACACAACCAGGATCAAGAGAATTGAACCATATCTTAGCATCACCCTTTAATGAGAACGGAAATATTTTAAGGATATAAAGGTAGCGAGATTTCTCATCATTAGTGAACAGGGTGGCTATATCATTTAATTTAGTAAGATGTGCCACAACAGTTTCAGATACATAGCCATAAAAAGGATCGGATTCAACCAAAGTAATTATATCAGGATCAACAGAGAATTCATAATCCTTATCAGTAACACAGATAGGTGAAGTAGCAAAAGCAGGGTCAGGTTTCATTCTAGCATTAAGAGATTGCTGCTTCCATTTAGCTAATAACTTCTTAAGATCATATCTATCATTGCAAGCTAAAATAGCTCTAGCAGCTTCTTCATCCATAACATAACCCTCAGGAACAACAGGTAATTCATATTTATTAGGGGGAGAGTCTTCATCATCACTATCATCAATATTATCAGTATCAGTAATTTCATTCTCTCTAGCCCTAGCAAGTTGTTCATCAAGAAATTCACCAAGTGGCACAGTAGTATCAAGCATAGAAGTAGTTTCATCATAAGTATCATGCATAGCAGAAGTGGCATCATCAATAACATGCGACATATCAGAATTAATAGCAGAAGCAGGTTTAGGTGTCGCAAGCTTACTCAAAACAGAAGGTGAATCAAGTGCAGAGCTAGATGGCAGTTCCTTACCTCCCCTCGTAGTTGAGGGATAAATTGTTGTTTTTGCATCTTTTTCAAGTTCTTCATAGTGACCAGCAGATATAAATCCCAAGTGACTCAAAGAATAGAGCTATGCTCCCCGGCAACGGCGCCAGAAAATAGTCTTGATAACCCACAAGTATAGGGGATCGCAACAGTTTTCGAGGGTAGAGTATTCAACCCAAATTTATTGATTCGACACAAGGGGAGCCAAAGAATATTCTCAAGTATTAGCAGTTGAGTTGTCAATTCAACCACACCTGGATAACTTAGTATCTGCAGTAAAGTATTTAGTAGCAAAGTAGTATGGAAGTAACGGTAACGGTAGCAAAAGTAATATTTTTGGGTTTTGTAGTGATTGTAACAGTAGCAATGGAAAAGTAAATAAGCGGAGAACAATATGTGAAAAGCTCGTAGGCATTGGATCGGTGATGGAGAATTATGCCGGATGCGGTTCATCATGTAACGGTCATAACATAGGGTGACACAGAACTAGCTCCAATTCATCAATGTAATGTAGGCATGTATTCCGAATATAGTCATACGTGCTTATGGAAAAGAACTTGCATGACATCTTTTGTCCTACCCTCCCGTGGCAGCGGGGTCCTAATGGAAACTAAGGGATATTAAGGCCTCCTTTTAATAGAGTACCGGACCAAAGCATTAACACATAGTGAATACATGAACTCCTCAAACTACGGTCATCACCGGGAGTGGTCCCGATTATTGTCACTTCGGGGTTGCCGGATCATAACACATAGTAGGTGACTATAGACTTGCAAGATAGGATCAAGAACTCACATATATTCATGAAAACATAATAGGTTCAGATCTGAAATCATGGCACTCGGGCCCTAGTGACAAGCATTAAGCATAGCAAAGTCATAGCAATATCAATCTCAGAACATAGTGGATACTAGGGATCAAACCCTAACAAAACTAACTCGATTACATGATAAATCTCATCCAACCCATCACCGTCCAGCAAGCCTATGATGGAATTACTCACGCACGATGGTGAGCATCATGAAATTGGTGATGGAGGATGGTTGATGATGACGATGGCGATGGATTCCCCTCTCCGGAGCCCCGAACGGACTCCAGATCAGCCCTCCTGAGAGGTTTTAGGGCTTGGCGGCGGCTCCGTATCGTAAAACGTGATGAATCCTTCTCTCTGATTTTTTCTCCCTAAACACGAATATATGGAGTTGGAGTTGAGGTCGGTGGAGCAACAGGGGGCCCACGAGGCAGGGGGGCACGCCCAGGGGGGCAGGCGCGCCCCCACCCTCGTGGACAGGTGGAGGCCCCCTGACGTGGATTCTTCTTCCAGTATTTTTAATATTTTCCAAAAATATGTTCCGTGGAGTTTCAGGTCATTCCGAGAACTTTTGTTTCTGCAGATAAATAACACCATGGCAATTCTGTTGAAAACAACGCCAGTCCGGGTTAGTTCCATTCAAATCATGCAAGTTAGAGTCCAAAATAAGGGCAAAAGTGTTTGGAAAAGTAGATACGACGGAGACATATCAGATCCCATCTTGGGGCCTTTTCTGGCGATCTGCCGGAGGGGGAATCGATCGCGGAAGGCTTCTACATCAACACAATTGCCTCTCCGATGAAGCGTGAGTAGTTTACCACAGACCTTCGGGTCCATAGTTATTAGCTAGATGGCTTCTTCTCTCTCTTTGATTCTCAATACAAAGTTCTCCCCGATGTTCTTGGAGATCTATTCGATGTAATACTTTTTGCGGTGTGTTTGCTGAGATCCAATGAATTGTGGATTTATGATCAAGATTATATATGAATAATATTTGGTTCTTCTCTGAATTCTTATATGCATGATTTGATATCTTTGCAAGTCTCTTCGAATTATCGGTTTAGTTTGGCCTACTAGATTGATCTTTCTTGCAATGGGAGAAGTGCTTAGCTTTGGGTTCAACCTTGCGGTGTCCTTTCCAATGACAGTAGGGGTAGCAAGGCACGTATTGTATTGTTGCCATCGAGGATAAAAGGATGGGGTTTATATCATATTGCTTGAGTTTATCCCTCTACATCATGTCATCTTACTTAATGCGTTACTCTGTTCTTATGAACTTAATACTCTAGATGCATGCTGGATAGCGGTCGATGTGTGGAGTAATAGTAGTAGATGCAAAATCGTTTCGGTCTACTTGACACGGACGTGATGCCTATATTCATGATCATTGCCTAGATATTCTCATAACTATGCGCTTTTCTATCAATTGCTCGGCAGTAATTTGTTCACCCACCGTAATACATGCTATCATGAGAGAAGCTACTAGTGAAACCTATGGCCCCGGGGTCTATTTTACATCATATAAGTTTCCGATCTATAATTCTAGTTTCCTATTTATTTTATTTTGCAATCTTTACTTTCCAACCTATACAACAAGAATACCAAAAATATTTACTTTACTATCTTGATTAGATCTCACTTTTGCGAGTGAGCGTGAAGGGATTGATAACCCCTTTACCGCTTTGGTTGCAAGGTTCTTGATTGTTTGTGCAGGTACTAGGTGACTTGCGTGTAATCTCCTACTGGATTGATACCTTGGTTCTCAAAAACTGAGGGAAATATTTACGCTACTTTGCTGCATCACCCTTTCCTCTTCAAGGGAAAACCAACGCATGCTCAAGAGGTAGCAGTGTCGTGCGTTCGGTACTTGGATCGGTTGGATCGCGAAGACGTTCAACTACATCAACCGCGTTACTAAACGCTTCCGCTTTTGGTCTACGATGGTACGTGGACACACTCTCCCCGCTCGTTGCTATGCTTCTCCTAGATAGATCTTGCGTGATCGTAGGAATTTTTTGAAATACTACGTTCCCCAACGGTGGCATCTGAGCCAGGTCTATGTGTAGATGTTATATGCACGAGTAGAACACAAAGAGTTGTGGGCGATAATAGTCATACTGCTTACCAGCATGCCATACTTTGATTCGGCGGCATTGTTGGATGAAGCGGCCCAGACCGACATTACATGACCGCGTTCATGAGACCGGTTCTACCGCCGTGCTTTGCACACAGGTGGCTAGTGGGTGTCTGTTTCTACAGCTTTAGTTGAATCGAGTGTGACTACACCCGGTCCTAGTTGAAGGTTAAAATAGCACACTTGACGAAAAATCATTGTGGTTTTGATGCGTAGGTAAGAATGGTTCTTGCTAAGCCCGTAGCAACCACGTAAAACTTGCAACAACAAAGTAGAGACGTCTAACTTGTTTTTGCAGGGCTTGCTGTGATGTGATATGGTCAAGACGTGATAATATATAAATTGTTGTATGAGATGATCATGTTTTGTAACAGTTGTCGGCAACTGGCAGGAGCCATATGGTTGTCGCTTTATTGTATGAAATGCAATCGCCATGTAATTGCTTTACCTTATCACTAAGCGGTAGCAATGGTCGTAGAAGCAATAGTTGGCGAGACGACAACGATGCTTCGATGGAGATCAAGGTGTCAAGCCGGTTGAAAGATCGAGGATATCGCCTAGAGGGGGGTGAATAGGCGCTTTAAATAATTACGGTTTAGGCTTGAACAAATGCGGAATAAACCTAGCGGTTAATGTGTCAAGCACAAAACCTACAACAACTAGGCTCACCTATGTGCACTAACAACTTATGCTAAGCAAGATAAACTACTAGGTGATAGAAAGATATATGACAAGAAACAATATGGCTATCACAAAGTAAAGTGCATAAGTAAAGGGCTCGGCTAAGAGATAACCGAGGCACGCGGAGACGACGATGTATCCCGAAGTTCACACCCTTGCGGATGCTAATCTCCGTTTGGAGCGGTGTGGAGGCACAATGCTCCCCAAGAAGCCACTAGGGCCACCGTAATCTCCTCACGCCCTCGCACAATGCAAGATGTCGTGAATCCACTAAGGGACCCTTGAGGGCAGTCACTGAACCCGTACAAATGACAAACCTTGGGGGCGGTCACCGAACCCGTACACTTTGGCAACCCTTGGGGGCGGTCACCGATACCCGTCAAATTGCTCGGGGCGATCTCCACAACCTAATTAGAGACCCCGACGCTTGCCCGGAGCTTTACACCACAATGATTGAGCTCCGAACACCACCAACCGTCTAGGGCGCCCAAGCACCCAAGAGGAACAAGCTCAAGGGTACCAAGCACCCAAGAGTAATAAGCTTCTCAACTTGTAACTTCCACGTATCACCGTGGAGAACTCAAACCGATGCAACAAATGCAATGGCAAGGGCACACGGAGTGCCCAAGTCCTTCTCTCCCAAATCCCACCAAAGCAACTAATGCTAGGGAGGAAAATGAGAGGAAGAACAAAGAAGAGAACACGAAGAACTCCAAGATCTAGATCCAAGGGGTTCCCCTCACATAGAGGAGAAAGTGATTGGTGGAAATGTGGATCTAGATCTCCTCTCTCTTTTCCCTCAAAAACTAGCAAGAATCCATGGAGGGATTGAGAGTTAGCAAGCTCGAAGAAGGTCAACAATGGGGGAAGAACACGAGCTCAAAGTATAAGGTTCATTGGGGAAGAAGACCCCCTTTTATAGGAGGGGGAAAATCCAACCGTTATCCTCACAGCCCGCACCAAGCGGTACTACCGCTAGGGCGGCAGAAGCCAAATGAAACAACACTGCAACAGGGCAACAGGGTGGAACTACTGCAGCAGCGGTACTACCACGAGACCTTGCGGTACTACCGCGCGTCCACGGATGTAAAAAATTACAGCCGCACCTACGTCCGCTGGAGCTAGCTACGAGAGAAAGTCGGCACGGTACTACCGCTCACAGGGAGCGGTACTACCACATAAGGGCGGATGTAAAATTACATCCGCGCCTACTACCGCATGCATCAGCGCCAGGACACGAGGCAGCGGTACTACCGCTCACCAGGAGCAGTACTACCGCGTAGGGCGCGGAAGTAAAAAATTACTTCCGCGCCTACTTCCGTGCGCGCCAGCGTTCTGGGCTAGAGGCAGCGGTACTACCGCTCACCAGGAGCGGTACTACCTCTGGCCCCTGCGGTACTACCGCTCCCTTGAGTAGTGCTACCACACGCCATAGAGGCTTTAGCACTTGGATGCCTTCAAAACTCAGCTAGAGACAACAGACGGATCCAATAAAACCAGAACTGCCATAACTTCTGCAAATGAGCTTTGAATTGAGCAAACTCAAGCTTGTTGGATACAAGACAATGAGTAGCAACAAAACAGTGACTGGGTATAGTAAGAAGAGGCAGGGGAGGTATGCCTAACAGAAAGAGGAGGGAAACCTCCAACAGAGAAGAACCGGCAGAACCTCCAACATCGAAAACATCAGAGAAGATGCATGAGAACTCCGTTTTCGATGAGCTCGAGCTTGTTCATCAAGATGACCATAAGCTCCAAAACTCACAAAGAGAACCAAACAAGAACCAAGACAGATGATGCAAGGATGCAATGGTTTGAGCTCTCTACGAACAATACGATCAAGCTACTCATCAAGAGCCCCCCTTGATAGTACGGCAATCGATCCTATAACCCGGTCTCCCAACTACCACCATGAGACCGGTAAAATAGAAAACCTATCAAGGGCAAACCTTTGCCTTGCACATGGTCCACTTAAGCTAGATGATGATGATCTTGACTCCCTCAAGTTGGACCACCTTTCTTGATTGCGTTGGCTCGATGAAGACTAGTTGATTGCTCCCCCATACTACACTATGGGTGAGCCACCCTTCCGCACATCTTCACAAGTCCATTGTCACCACAATGGATGACAAGCTTCAAGCATTTGATCTCTTCGTGATGCTCCACTTGAACTTGCACACTGCAACCTAACCCCACAAAGAACTCTCACGAATACCATGGGTTAGCATACAAAGCGTAATGGACAATGCTTACCATACCATGGGATCACTTGATCCCTTGGTACATCTTGTACGCTTTGTGAGTTGATCACTTTGATTTACTCTTTGACTTAGTCTTGATCAACCTCTCACATGACCAATCTTTAGGTAATTCCTTGAAAAGCACCTTGGTCATCACAAACTCTCCTTGAAACCAACAAATGGTCTTCACGAAAAGCCTATGGACAAATCCTTCAAATATAACTCAAGGCAACCATTAGTCCATAGAGATTGTCATCAATCACCAAAACCAAACATGGGGGCACCGCATGTTCTTTCACCGGTGACGATGGTGATCATGATGGTGCTTTGGAGATGGAGATCAAAGGAACAAGATGATGATGGCCATATCATATCACTTATATTGATTGCATGTGATCTTTATCCTTTATGCATCTTATTTTGCTTAGTACGGCGGTAGCATTATAAGATGATCTCTCACTAAATTTCAAGGTATAAGTGTTCTCCCTGAGTATGCACCGTTGCGATAGTTCGTCGTGTCGAGACACCACGTGATGATCAGGTGTGATAAGATCTACGTTCACATACAACGGGTGCAAGCTAGTTTTGCACACGCAGAATACTCGGGTTAAACTTGACGAGCCTAGCATATGCAGATATGGCCTCGGAACACTGAGACCGAAAGGTCGAGCGTGAATCATATAGTAGATATGATCAACATAATGATGTTCACCATTGAAAACTACTCCATCTCACGTGATGATCGGACATGGTCTAGTTGATATGGATCACGTGATCACTTAGATGATTATAGGGATGTCTATCTAAGTGGGGGCTCTTAAGTAATATGATTAATTGAACTTTAATTTATCATGAACTTAGTCATGATAGTATTTGCATATCTATGTTATAGATCAATAGCTCGCGTATAGCTCCCCTGTTTTATAATTAATATGTTCCTAGAGAAAACTATGTTGAAAGATGATAGTAGCAATGATGCGGACTAGGTCCGTGATCTGAGGATTATCCTCATTGCTGCACAGAAGAATTATGTCCTTGATGCACCGCTAGGTGACGGACCTATTGCAGGAGCAGATACAGACGTTATGAATGTTTGGCAAGCTCGGTATGATGACTACTTGATAGTTTAGTGCACCTTGCTTTACGGCTTAGAACCGGGACTTGAAAAATGTTTTGAAATGTCACGGAGCATATGAGATGTTCCAAGAGATGAAATTGGTATTTCAGACTCATGCCTGAGTCGAGAGGTATGAGACCTCTGACAAGTACTTTGCCTACAAGATGGAGGATAATAGCTCAACCAGTGAGCATGTGCTCAGAATGTTTGAGTACTACAATCGCTTGAATCAAGTGGGAGTTAATCTTCCAGATAAGATAGTGATTGACAGAGTTCTCTAGTCACTATCACCAAGTTACTGGAACTTTGTGATGAACTATAATATGCAAGGGATGACGAAAACGATTCCCCGAGCTCTTCGCGATGCTGAAATCAGCGAAGGTAGAAATCAAGAAAAGCATCAAGTGTTGATGGTTGACAAGACCACTAGTTTGAAGTAAAAGGGCAAGGGAAAGAAAGGTAACTTCAAGAATAATGGCAAGCAAGTTGCCACTCCCATGAAGAAGCCCAAAGCTAGACCCAAGCCTGAAACTGAGTGCTTCTACTGCAAAGGAAATGGTCACTGGAAGCGGAACTGCCCCAAATACTTGGCGGATAAGAAGGATGGCAAAGTGAACAAAAGTATATATGATATACATGTTATTGACGTGTACTTTACTAGTGTTCATAGTAGCCCCTGAGTATTTGATACTCGTTCAGTTGCTATGATTAGTAACTCGAAACAGGAGTTACAAAATGAACAAAGACTAGTTGAGGACGAGGTGACGATGTGTGTTGAAAATGATTCCAAAGGTTGATAAGATCACCATCGCACACTCCCTTTACCTTCGGGATTAGTGTGGAACCTAAAATAAATGTTATTTGGTGTTTGCGTCGAGCATAATATGATCGGATCATGTTTATTGCAATACAATTATTCATTTAAGTCAAAGAATAATCGTTATTCTGTTTACATGAATAAAACCTTCTGTGGTTGTACACCCAAGGTGAATGGTTTATTGAATCTCGATCGTAGTGATACACATATTCATGATATTGATGCCAAAATATGCAAAGTTGATAATGATAATGCAACATACTAGTGGCACTGCCGTTTAGGTCATATTGGTGTAAAGCGCATGAAGAAACTCCATGCGGATGGACTTTTGGAATAACTTGATTATGAATCATTTGATGCTTGCGAACCATGCCTCATGGGCAAGATGACTAAGACTCCGTTCTCCGGAACAATGGAGCGAGCCACTGACTTATTGGAAATAATACATACCGATGTATGCGGTCCGATAAGTGTTGAGGCTCACGGCGGGTATCATTGTTTTCTGACCTTCACAGATGATTTGAGCAGATATGGGTATATCTACTTGATGAAACACAAGTCTGAAACATTTGAAAAGTTCAAAGAATTTCAGAGTGAAGTGGAGAATCATCGTAACAAGAAAATAAAGTTTCTACAATCTGATCGCAGAAGCGAATATTTGAGTTACGAGTTTGGCCTTCAATTAAAACAAATGTGGAATAGTTTCACAAACTCATGCCACCTGGAACACCATAGCATAATGGTGTGTCTGAACGTCGTAACCATACTTTATTAGATATGGTGCGATCTATGATGTTTCTTACCGATTTACCACTATTGTTTTGGGGGTATGCATTAGAGACAGCTGCATTCACGTTAAATAGGGCACCGTCTAAAAATCCATTGAGACGACACTGTATGAACTGTGGTTTAGCAAGAAACCTAAGCTGTCGTTTCTTAAAGTTTGGGGTTGCGATGCTTATGTGAAAAAGTTTCAGCCTCATAAGCTCAAACCCAAATTGGAGAAGTGTGTCTTCATAGGATACCCAAGAGAAATTGTTGGGTACACCTTCTATCACAGATCCGAAGGCAAGATTTTTTGCTAAGAATGGATCCTTTCTAGAGAAGGAGTTTCTCTCGAAAGAAGTGAGTGGGAGGAAATTAGAACTTGATGAGGTAGTTGTACCTTCACTCGAGTTGGAAAGTAGTTCATCACAGAAATCAATTCCAGTGATGCCTACACCAATTAGAGATGAAGTTAATGATGATGATCATGAAACTTCAGATCAAGTTACTACCGAACCTCGTAGGTCAACCAGAATATGTTCCGCACCAGAGTAGTACGGTAATCATGTTCTTGAAGTCATGTTACTAGACCATGACGAACCTACAAACTACGAGGAAGCGATGATGAGCCCAGATTCCGCGAAATGTCTTGAGGCCATGAAATCTGAGATGGGATCTGTGACGCCCTCGATTCAATCGTACACTAATCATACACGCAAATGTGTACGATCAAAATCAAGGACTCACGGGAAGATATCACAACACAACTCTAGACACAAATTAAAATAATACAAGCTTTATATAATAAGCCAAGGGCCTCGAGGGCTCGAATACATAAGCTCGAATACTCAAGCGTCAGCGGAAGCAACAATATCTGGGTACAGACATGAGTTAAACAAGTTTGCCTTAAGAAGGCTAGCACAAAAGCAACATCGATCGAAAAGGAAAGGCCTCCTACCTGGGAGCCTCCTAACTACTCCTGGTCGTCGGCGGTCTCCACGTAGTAGTAGGCATCGGCGATGGCATCTGGCTCCTGGGCTCCGACATCTGGTTGCAGCAACCGGAAAGAAGAAGAAAGGGGGAAAAGGGGGAGCAAAGCAACCGTGAGTACTCATCCAAAGTACTCGCAAGAAGGATCTACACTACATATGCATCGGTATCAATGAAAAGGGTTGTATCTGTGGACTGGACTGCAGAATGCCAGAAGAGAAGGGGAAAGCCTAGCCTATCGAAGACTAGCATCTTCTGGAAACCACCATCTTGCAGCAACAGGAGGGAGTAGAGTAGCATAAAGTAAAGTAGTAGAAGTGTTATCAACCTCGGCCAGAGATCCTTTCTCGACTTCCTGCGAGAAAGCAATCCCAGAGCCATACTATCCATTTCTCATATCCATGTCTCATCTCAAGTATCCAGTTCTAGTTGTATCGATCGGGATACAACTCCAAGTGTCCGTTACCGTAGGACAGGCTATCGATAGATGTTTTCTTTCCTGCAGGGGTGCACCAACTTACCCACCACGCTCGATTGACTCCGGCCGGACACACTTTCCTGGGTCATGCCCGGCCTCGGCCAAACAATACGCCGCAACCCGACCTAGGCTTAATAGAGAGGTCAAGCACGCCCGACTAAACCTATGCCCCCAGGGGTCATGGGCCATCGCCCCGGGAACTCCTGCACGTTGCGAACGCGGCCGGTGAGCTGACCTAGCTACCTCCTTCAAAAAGGCAGGTGCTTACGCAGTCCAACCCGGCGCGCGCCGCTCAGTCGCTGACGTCTATTAAGCTTCGGCTGATGTATACGACACAGAACGCCCATACTATGCCCACGTGATGGTTAGTGCTATCAGGCCAGAGGCCCCTCGGATCAAATATCCAAATCGTAGTGGATTAGGAGCACGCGGTAACAAGCAAAGACTCACGAAAGATGTGACCCCGTTGCCCCGTCTCGAGGACTTGCGGCAAGGGCTAAGAATGCCCGGCCACGCCTCGTAAGTATCTCGCGGGCACCTTCCAGGTCAACCCGACTCCACATCACTCGCGGGTACCCCTCAGGGTCGACCCGCCTTTCCAAGTAACAGCTGTAAAGTCCAAGTATTCGTGTGTCCAAACATCAAGGGGAAAACCCGAGGAATCACCCCCGGCGAATTCCACTCGATGTAATCATCAAGGTGAACGTAAGAGGGACCACCCTCGAGGTTCACACTTGAGGGGTTGCACGACAGAGTCGTATCGGAAGTGGTTAAGGAGGAAATCACCCTCGATGACCATGACCGAATAGCTACACTACAGGGTTAACATCAGAAGTGCTGAAGAGGTCTCACCCTCGGCACTCGATATAATCGTGTAGTGTCGAGCAACTAAGGGGAAAGTGATGTGCGGTGTCGGGGCCTGGTCTTCGATCCCGTTGATCGGGTCTTCGATGATGAAGCAGGGGCAACAAGGACAAGGTGGGGGTCACTGATGGATCACTAACCAACCTATACTAAGCAGTTTAGGATAATCAGGTAAGGTAACAATAAGCAGGTTACGAAAGCAGGCTATGCATCAGAATAGGAGCAAACAATAACAGTAGCAAATCTAATGCAAGCATAAGAGAATGGAATGGGCGATATCGGGATGATCAAAGGGGGGCTTGCCTGTAAGCTCTGCTGTAAAGGAAGGAGGGTCGTCGGAGACGTAGTCGATCACATGGGCAGCATCGGTCTCGGGGTCTACCGAAGAGAAGAGGGGGAAGAAACAGTAAATATAAAGCAAACATAGCATCACAAAGCATAACATGGCAATACGCAGCGCTAGGAGTGTTCTAATGTAGTGTTGCACGATACAGGTGAAGGCGAATTCAACCGGGAAGGTATTCCCGGTTCCGGACCTGTGTCAGACAGATGACTGGAGGGGGAATGTTCCATGTTCAGATAGTTAGGGGCATCTGACAGGTAAACAAACTGCGTATTCGGATTCGTCACGTTTTTCTGAGCAACTTTCATGTGGAAAACATTTTCATCCGAGTTACGGTTTAATTTCTATTAATTTTCAAAGATTCAAACATCTTCTAGAATTTCCTAGATTTACTATTAAATCGAATTAAAAACAGAATATACATTTTGAACTCAGCAGGGGCTAGCCATGGTCAATGACATGTGGGGCCAGGGGGCTGGGTTGACCCAGTCAATTAGTCCAGTCATAGTTGACTAGTCAACTGTTGACTGGTCAAACCTGGGTAGTGGGGCCCACGTGTCATTCTCACAGATTTAGTATTTTCTTTTTAAAGAGATAATTAGAAGTGGGGTCTGCTGGTTATTGACCCGGGGGGAGTACTTAAATTAGTTTATATCTAATCTAAGTTAATGGCCTTGGGTCCACGGGTCAGTAGCAGTGGGGGGTTAGTTTGGGGGGGGGGGGCAGTCCCTCTAACCAAAACAGGGGAGGGCTGGCTGGGCTAGCGCGCACAGTCGCTCCAGAGGAGCGCCGGCGACGGCCGGCCCGTAGCTCGCCGGGGGGGAGCAGGGCGCGGCCCTGGTTGCGGGGCCTGGCGGCGGACGTGGCGAGGGGGGGGCAGCAGCGCGGCGCGTGGCGCTGCCGGACGCCGGCCGTAGCAACAGCAGCTTGCGGCAGCAGCGGCGACAGCGGGTGCGGGGGCAACGGGCGCGTGGGCTTAGCTGCAGGGCGCGGTGAGCACACCGGGAAGGGCCGCGGTGCCCGGGCGCGCACGTCGGGCGTGGCTGGAGCGGCAGGGGCGCGACCCACGCGGGGCCACGGAGGGGTGAGGCTCGGGGTGTGGTGGCCACATCGAGGCAGAGGGGGGAGAGAGGAGGACGGATGGCGGCTCACCCCCGTTGTAGGGAACACCGGCGAGGCTCGATGGAGCCGTGCGAGGAGGAGACGAGGATGCGAGCGACGACGTCGGGTCGGTGACGAGGCGAGGGCGGCTTCAGGCGGGCATCGCACGAGGAAGTGGAGGGGCGAGGAGGACGACGGCGAGGCAGCGACGGGCGACGGCTGCGAGGCGGCGCCGGGGAAAGGGCGGCGGCGGTGCAGTCACCATTGTCAGGGGGCGAACGCCCCGACCTAGATCGGGTCGTGGGGTGGGGGAGAGGAGCGAGGGGATCAGGAGGAGTGGGGGCTTCTGCTAGATATTTTGGGCGCGTGGGGGGGGGGAAAGGGAGGACGGAGTGGGCCGGCCTGGTTGGTCCAGAGGCCAGCTGGGCTGAGGCCCACGGGGGAGGGGAGGCCGTGTTTTCTTTATCCTTTGTTTTTATACTGTTTTCTTTTAACAGCTTCCATTTGCATTTATTTAAGCCACCAAATGACTTTGCAAATATGTGGATGTGGAATAAACAAATACTAGGAAAAATTGAGCCCTTCCACAAAAGTTTGGGAGGCTTTTGAAATAGTTTTCCACTTTTATAATTTAAAAAGGCATTTAATCTATTGTTTTAGTCACTTCTTTAATTGGTTTAGGCCATTTAAACACCTTGCAAAAATGTTGGTTCACCACCAATATTTGTTATGGATTATTTGCTACCAGATGAACATTTTAGATTTCATGAGTGACAAATATGAATTTTTGACTTTAGATTGGATTTGAATTTGAATTGTGATTTGGATCAAGTGAAGATTAGCAACAGTAACATGATGACATGGCACCATTAGTAGAAGGTTATTGTAGCTTAATTATTCGGGCGTCACAGGATCCATGTATGAAAACAAAGTATGGACTTTGGTTGACTTGCCCGATGATCGGCAAGCCATAAAGAATAAATGGATCTTCAAGAGGAAGATGGACGTTGTTGGTAGTGTTACTATCTACAAAGCTCGACTTATCGCAAAAGGTTTTTGACAAGTTCAAGGTGTTGACTACTATGAGATTTTCTCACTCGTAGCGATGCTTAAGTCTATTCGAATCATGTTAGCAATTGCCACATTTTATGAAATCTGGCAAATGGATGTCAAAACTGCATTCCTTAATGGATTTCTAAAAGAAGAGTTGTATATGATGCAACAAGAAGGTTTTGTCAATCCTAAAAGTGCTAACAAAATGCGCAAGCTCCAGCGATCCATCTATGGACTGGTGCAAGCATCTCGGAGTTGGAATATACGCTTTGATGATTTGATCCAAGCATATAAGTTTATACAGACTTGCGGCGAAGCCTGTATTTACAAGAAAGTGAGTGGGAGCACTACAACATTTCTGATAAGTATATGTGAATGACATATTGTTGATCGGAAATAATGTAGAATTTTCTGGAAATCATAAAGGAGTGTTTGAAAGGAGTTTTTCAAAGAAAGACCTCGGTGAAGCTGCTTACATATTGAGCATCAAGATCTATAGAGATAGATCAAAACGCTTGATAAATTTTTTCAATGAGTACATACCTTGACAATTTTTTTTGAAGTAGTTCAAAATGGAACAGTCAAAGAAGGAGTTATTGCCTGTGTTGCAAGGTGTGAAGTTGATTAAAGACTCAAAACCCGACCACGGCAGAAAATAGAAAGAGAATGAAAATTCATTCCCTATGCCTCAGTCATAGGTTCTATAAAGTATGCTATGCTGTGTACCAGATCTATTGTGTACCTCACCATGAGTTTGGCAAGACGATACAATAGTGATCCAGGAGTGGATCACTGAACAGCGGTCAAAATTATCCTTAGTGGAATAAGGAAATGTTTCTCGGTTATGGAGGTGACAAAGAGTTCGACGTAAAGAGTTACGTTGATGCAAGCTTTGACACCGATCTGGATGACTCTAAGTCTCGATCTAGATACATATTGAAAGTGGGAGCGATTAGCTAGAGTAGCTCCGTGCAGAGCATTATAGACATAGAAAATTTGCAAAATACATACGATTCTGAATGTGACAAACCCATTGACTAAACTTCTCTCACAAGCAAAACATGATCACACCTTAGTACTCTTTGGGTGTTAATCACATAGCGATGTGAACTAGATTATTAACTCTAGTAAAACCCTTTGGGTATTAGTCACATGGCGATGTGAACTAATCACATGGTGATGTGAACTATTGGTGTTAAATCACATGTCGATGTGAACTAGATTATTGACTCTAGTGCAAGTGGGAGACTGAAGGAAATATGCCCTAGAGGCAATAATAAAGTTGTTATTTATATTTCCTCATATCATGATAAATGTTTATTATTCATGCTAGAATTGTATTAACCAGAAACTTAGTACATGTGTGAATACATAGACAAAACATAGTGTCCCTAGTATGCCTCTACTTGACTAGCTCGTTAATCAAAGATGGTTATGTCTCCTGACCATAGATATGTGTTGTCATTTGATGAACGAGATCACATCATTAGAGAATGATGTGATGGACAAGACCCATCCGTTAGCTTAGCATTATGACCGTTGAGTTTTATTGCTATTGCTTTCTTCATGACTTATACATCTTCCTCTGACTATGAGATTATGCAACTCCCGAATACCGGAGGAACACCTTGTGTGCTATCAAATGTCACAACGTAACTGGGTGATTATAAAGATGCTCTACAGGTGTCTCTGAAGGTGTTTGTTGGGTTGGCATAGATCGAGATTAGGATTTGTCACTCCATGTATCGGAGAGGTATCTCTGGGCCCTCTCGGTAATGCACATCACTATAAGCCTTGCAAGCAATGTGACTAATGAGTTAGTTGCGGGATGATGCATTACGGAACGAGTAAAGAGACTTGCCGGTAATGAGATTGAACTAGGTATGATGATACCGACGATCGAATTTCGGGCAAGTAACATACCGATGACAAAGGGAACAACGTATGTTGTTATGCGGTTTGACCGATAAAGATCTTCGTAGAATATGTAGGAGCCAATATGAGCATCCAGGTTTCGCTATTGGTTATTGACCGGAGATGTGTCTCGGTCATGTCTACATAGTTCTCGAACCCGTAGGGTCCGCACGCTTAACGTTCGATCACGATTTTTATTATGAGTTATGTGATTTGATGTACCGAAGTTTGTTCGGAGTCCCGGATGAGATCACGTACATGACGAGGAGTCTCAAAATGGTCGAGACGTAAAGATCGATAAATTGGAAGGCTATATTCGGACATCGGAAAGGTTCTGAGTGGTTCAGGTATTTTTTGGAGTACCGGAGAGTTACAGGAATTCGCTGGGGGAAGTATTGGTCCTTCATGGGCCTTAGTGGAAAGGAGAGAAGGGCCACAAGAGGAGGCCGCGTGCACCCCCATGGGCTGGTCCGATTTGGACTAGGGAGGGGGCGGCGCCCCCCTCTTTCCTTCTCCCTCCCCTACTCCTTCCCTCTCTCCCCTCTTGGAAAAGGAAGGGGACTCCAACTAGGATTGGGAATCCTAGTTGGACCCCCCCTATAGGCGCGCCCCTCCTAGGCCGGCCTCCTCGTCCCCCCTCCTTTATATACGTGGGCAGGGGGCACCCCAAAGACACACAAGTTGATCTTTAGCCATGTGCGGTGCCCCCCTCCACAGTTTTACACCTCGGTCATATCGTCGTAGTGCTTAGGCGAAGCCCTGCACCGGTAACTTCATCATCACTGTCACCACGCCGTTGTGCTAACAAAACTCTCCCTCGGCCTCAGCTGGATCAAGAGTTCGAGGGATGTCACCGAGCTGAACGTGTGCAAATTGTGGAGGTGCCGTGCGTTCGGTACTTGGATCGATTGGATCGCGAAGACGTTCGACTACATCAACCGCGTTATTAAACGCTTCCGCTTTCGGCCTACGAGGGTACGTGGACACACTCTCCCTGCTCGTTGCTATGCCTCTCCTATATAGATCTTGCGTGATCGTAGGAATTTTTTTGAAATACTACGTTCCCCAACAATATATTCTTCGGGATCATTGCTTCCGGAGAACTTGTGCATGGTTAACTTGAGCTTGCCGTAGCAGAGTTCTTCATCATAGTGGTGGTTTTGATGTCGCTCTTGCCATGGAGGAAGGTCTTCAAATGCTCGTTCCTCGTGATGTCGCCCTTGGCGTGGAGGAGGGTCTTGAGGCACTTGTTCCACTTGGTGTCGTTCTTGTCAAGGAGGACGAGGCATATGCGCTTGGTTTCTCCTTTCTTGTTGCTCTTTGCATCTGGCGGCTTCTTCTTGTCGTGCTTGACGGAGTGCTTCCTCTTGTTCACGCACTTGGCGGTTGTGCTCGTCGACGGCTCTAGTGGCCTCGCAGAGTGCGTGTTGTGCTTCACGTGCTTGTGCTTCACGCTCAAGTGCTTGTGCTTCACGACATTCTTGTGCTTGTCGGAGTGCATCACCGTCTTGAGGTGCTTGACGTTGCACTTGTGGAGGTATTTGCTCTTGCTCCATTGCTTCTTGCTCTTGTCGTCGCGCCCTATCACGTGCTCGAACTCGATCTTGTAAGCCATTGGCATGGAATAGATTTTCTTGAGCTTGGCGACCTTGGGGATCATCACGTCGATGAAAGCGGGCTTGCGGAGGACTTGCATCGTAAGAGGAGTAGTCCAAAGATTGCCGACTTGAGCGGCGACTTGAGTGGCGCCGTCTTGGCGAAGAGGTTGAGGAAGACTCGCGTCTCACGATCATGTTGCGGAATTCTTCCATTTGTGTGGTGAACTTGGCGTCAATGTAGTCGCGGTTCCTTGCTTTGACGAAGGTCGATGGCGAGTTGCTCGAGGCGTTCACCCAAAGCTTCACTTTCTTGATGTAGAGCTCGTTGGGCGATGAAGAAGTGGTTCTTGGTGACGTAGTCATGATCATCACCTTGCTCCTCGAAAAGTGGGTTCGCCAAAGAACTTGGCCTATCCATTTGGGAAAAATACCAAGTTACCTTTTCCGAGGATTGTTGATGTATCAAGTATCGCTCAATGTAATGAGAGAACAATACCAAGTTACCTTTTCTGAGGATTGTGGATGTATCAAGTATCGCTCAATGATGCCACAATAGGAGAATTGGTACCGGGTTTGTTTCTCATACCTAGACAAGTAAAGCTTATGGAGTAGCTTGGTTAGGACGGTGGCACAAAAATTTCAAGCAAATGTTAGTCAAGATATCGATGAGGTTGAGAAGGTTCACAAAATTGCAAGTAAAGCAAATAGATCAAACCCAAGAATATCACTAGGAACACACACACGGACGATAGATGGGATCCGCACAACCAAGGAGTGAGCTCAAAATGTGTAACCACAGAAAAATGCTCTTGTTGTACGGATGCTAGAGAGACGCTAGCTCGATTGCTTAAATGGGCAAGATACGCTTGTGCACCAAACTATGAGAGAAACATGTCATCTTCAATCCCAACTATGCTATGTATATGGGGACCAAGATTATATATCGATGCAAAATGGCTCAATGCTATTGCTTACAAGCTTTCTTTTCTCCTCTTTTGCTTAAAAGCTTTTCTTTCTTTCTCTTTTTTCACTATGCTTGATGCTCGAGCCAAATATGATATGAGACAAGTATGTAAGATATGCACAGAAGAGACTTAGGGCACAATGATGATAGCAAGATCACTACAGTGCACAATAGCGTGGCCCGGCAATTCTCAACTCGCTAGTCTCGATGGGTAAGTGACACAAAATGGCTCGGGTTATCAATGCAAACGCAAGTAAATGAACTAAGTGTCGTCGAGGTTACCGTCCTTTCTTATGGTTAGCAGTGTCAACGGTGAAGATCGTTGGCGAAGACGACTCCGAGGCGATGCTCAATGGCGGTGATGTCGATGTCACATGTTCCTAAGTAGCCGAAACACTTTAGGAAACAGAAACCACAACTCAAAATCGGTCAAATGCGGAAGGTGGGTGCTTTTATGGTGAATTTTTTTATGGAGGAAAATGGTGGTGGTAAAGATATATGTGGATGGGGGATGTCAAGAGCTTCCAAACGAGCTAAAGAACACGAAAAACAGACTTGGGAGTTGGAAGTTATGGCCAAAACGGAGGTGGAGTTGGGCTGTCTCGGGGGGGGCGGGCACCTGGGGGTGGGAGGTGCGGGTGCCCGGGGTGGTCAGGGAAAACAGCCCGGGGGTTCGGGGTGCGGGTGCCTGAGGGGGGTCGGATTTGGGCGAACATTTTTGTGGAATGGCCAAATTCAGTGGATTTCGTGGTGGGAAGGGCGGGGATTGATGGGTAGGGGCTAGATCCACTTGCCAAACAACAAATCCATGGACCAAAACAACCAAATCTCACAAGATCCAACAAATTGCAAGAAAATTTTTGGGGCTATTTTTGTGGGGATTTTCGAATTAGGACGAAAAACAACAAAATCAAGCTAGCAAATGGGGGGATGGGACTCCAAGATGTGAATCAACCTTGCTCATGATACCAAGATGTTGTAGGGCAAAACCCTAGATGGGATCTTTTCACACTTGGAGGTGGGGAAAGTGAAGAACACATAAGAACCTAAGAGGAGGATCACTCAAACAAACCCAAATAACACATCCACTAGAGTAGCATACAAGAGATCCACAAGCATACAAGCACAATTTAAGGAAAGTAGCACTAGGGTAAAGTTCTTCCCACTCCTAGGAGATGAGGTCTTGATGTTGATCTTCTCCAAGAGGAGGCCTTGATAATCCACAAGGATTCTTGCCAAGATGGGGGCTTGATCTCCAAGAGGAGGGGATACAAGGAGCAAAGCTCTCTAGTGTCTATCAAATACTTTGCTAACCTCCCCAACAAGCTAGATGAGGGATACTTATAGTCTAGGGACGAAAATAGAGGAAGAGGGGGGTACAAGGGTCCTTTTAACCTAACTTGCGCGCAGGCAAAACGGTGGAGTCCGGGCACCCGGACTGGTCAGAGGTAGGCGCCACGGAGGGGGCCGAGCACCCGGAGGTCGGAGGCCTGGGCACCCGGACGGGTCATAGAAGGGCCGGCCTTGGCGCTGTAGAGGACCGGGCACCCGGGGTGGTGGCTGGCGGCTCCAGGCGGGAGGGCCGGGCACCCAGGGCCGGATGGGGTGTAACGCCCACGATGCGGCTATATCTCCCACGTGTTGAGGCACGACTTAGAGGCATAACCGCATTGTGGTTTTGTCGCAAGAAGGGTCATCTTCACACAATCCCATGTAATGAAGAAGAATGGGATAAAGAGTTGGCTTCCAATCGCCACTTCACATAATACATAAATAAATCATACATCAATTAGAGTACACACATAGGTCCGACTACGGAACCAAAATAAAAGAAGACAACCCCAAATGCTAGATCCCCGATCGTCCCAACTGGGCTCCACTACTGATCAACAGGAAAACGAAACATAGTAACGACCAAGGTCTTCATCGAACTCCCACTTGAGTTCGGTAGCATCGCTTGCACTGGTATCCTCGGCACCTGCAACTGTTTGGAAGTATCTGCGAGTCACGAGGACTCAGCAATCTCACACCCGCGAGATCAAGACTATTTAAGCTTAAGGGTAGGAAAAGGGTAGAGAGGTGGAGCTGCAGCAAGCACTAAGCATATATGGTGGCTAACATACGGAAATAAGAGCGAGAAGAGGAGCAACGGAACGGTCGTCAACTAGTAATGATCAAGAAGTGATCCTGAACTCCTACTTACGTCAACCATAACCCAAAAGCCGTGTTCACTTCCCGGACTCCGCCGAGAAGAGACCATCACGGCTACACACGCGGTTGATGCGTTTTAATTAAGTCAAGTGTCAAGTTCTCTACAACCGGATATTAACAAATTCCCATCTGCCACATAACCGCGGGCACGGCTTTCGAAAGATAATACCCTGCAGGGGTGTCCCAACTTAACCCATTATAAGCTCTCACGGTCAACGAAGGATATTCCTTCTCCCGAGAAGACCCGATCAGTTCTCGGAATCCCGATTACAAGACATTTCGACAATGGTAAAACAAAACCAGCAAAGCCGCCCGATGTGTCGACAATCCCGATAGGAGTCGCACGTATCTCGTTCTCAGGACACACCGGATAAGCGAAGCATACAGGTACCGACGTAACCCAAGTTGCCAAGGGATGGTCCCGCACGGTGCTCTAGTTTGGACCAACACTTAGACAAGCACTGGCCCGGGGAGGTAAAATAAAGATGACCCTCGGGATGCGCGACTCCCAAGGGAAAAAGGCTAGGTGAGGCAAATGTAAAACCAAGGTTGGGCCTTGCTGGAAGAGTTTTATTCAAAGCGAACTGTCAAGGGGGTCCCATAAATCACCCAACCGCGTAAGGGACGCAAAATCAAGGAACATAACACCGGTATGACGGAAACTAGGGTAGCAAGAGTGGAACAAAACACCAGGCATAAGGCCGAGCCTTCCACCCTTTACCAAGTATATAGATGCATTAATTAAATAAGAGAAATATTGTGATATCCCAACATCAACATGATATCCATGTTCCAACATGGAACAAACTTCATCTTCACCTGCAACTAGCAACGCTATAAGAAGGGCTCGGCAAAAGCGGTAACTTAGCCAAACAACGGTTTGCTAGGAAAGGATGGTTAGAGGCTTGACATGGCAATATGGGAGGCATGATATAACAAGTGGTAGGTAGCGCAACATAGCGATAGAGCGAACAACTAGCAAGCAAAGATAGAAGTGATTTCGAGGGTATGGTCATCTTGCCTGAGATCCCGCAAGGAAGAAGAACGAGTCCATGAAGAAGACAAACAGACGGAGTCGAACGAATCCTCACAACTCCGGAATGAAACCGAAGCTAACGAGAGAAGCAACCCGGAAAGAAACAAACAACATAGTAAACACACAATCATAAACATGGCATGATGCACAGTCAAGTATGATGCATGTCCGGTTTAAATGAAGCATGGCATGGGAAAATGCAACAAACAATACTACAAATTAAGTGGAGCTCAATATGCAACGAGTTGCATATTGACGAAACACCACATCAATTATTTAGTTCTCTCACGTTTATGTACCCAACAATATTAAATGTTGATTAAGATGGCAAGAGGTGAAGCATAAGTAAACTAACTATCTAGGCAATTTAAATGAGGCCGGAACAACAAACAACAATTCCGATAAATCCTCACGTCATTTAGCAATTTAATCCAAACACAATTTTTAAACATTTAAATGTTGTTATCATGATGCGGATGACAATGCAAGTCTTAAGCAATTTTATGAAAATGTTGACATGAGCATGTTATGAAGCATTTGTCACCGTGGTGGAAGAAAGGGGTGCCACGGCAACGAATCCGAAAATGATGCCACGACAACATATCGGTTCCGATAGCTCACGGAGATACCGGTGCAAAAGAAGTGGGCGTGAGCATGTCATGCAAGGACGGTGGGGTGCTCCCGGTTACGGGGTGTCCCGCAAGACGGTGGCAAGGAAACGAGTGACAGCATGCGACGAACAAGTCGGGCACGATGCTACCGCAAGCAACTCATACAACACATGCATTCGTTCACGGGCGGTCATTCTCGGCGGTTATACCTTTGAAGCGTGCATTTTCGGAACAAATCCAGTTCGTCGAAGGAAGTAGTGGTACACGGGCCATAGTGGAAGTAGTCGTTCTCGCGACGGTAGTTGAAGTAGACGTCCACGGGTCATCGTGGGAAGTAATCGTACATGGCGACGGTAGTGGAAGTAGTGGCACACGTTCGTTTTCGGAGAGGTACTTGACGGGTCTGAGGTCTCCGGCGTAGTGGTACACATTTCGGAAGCGGTTCACGACGATGGTAGTCGAACTTGGTGATCCGAAGGGGTACTCGGCGAATGACGAACATAGTGGTACTTGGGGAAAAATCTCGGAGACGATGCTTGGCGGTCCTGGTGTGGCCTTGGCGTCCATTGTAGTCGATCTTGCCGGCCTTGACGGTCCAACACAAAACAACACAAGGGGCCTCGGGATGCCAGCAGCAAGGAGGCGATGGTGGTGGTCAGCGGCAAGAGATGGTCGGCAGCTTGAGCGGAGGCAGGACGGCAGGGCGCTGGCTGGGCCTTGCAGCAGAAGCAGCCCACGCATGCGGCTGCGCGGGCGCTCGGTCAACGCTGGAGGCCAGCGAGGCAGAGGAGGTCGGACGGGCCGAAGGCGCTCAGGGTCGAGCTCCTCTCGATCCAGAGCATGGTTGTGGGCGCGGGACAGAGGTTGGGCGCGTGGAGGCACGGCGGAGGGTTGCGGGGTCGAGCGTGAGCTGCAGCCCTTGCTTGTAGGCACCGGCTTCCGACCGGTGCGACACATGAGGAGGCAGGGCGTGGGCGGAGAAGGCCCAGAACGGGACGGAGACAACGGGTTCACGGCGGAGGACAGGCGAGCTTGGCGAGGCCGAGGCTGCGAGGCGGGGCGCGGCGGCCATGGAGGTGGGGCGCAGCACGGCAGCAAGACGGCGGCGGCTGCAGGGCGCCGGCGGTGGGTGTGGGTGGCGACGCCATGGGAGCGAGGAGGAGGTCGGGTGCTGGCGCGCGGACGGAGATGGGGATCGGGCGCGAGGAGTGGGAGAGGGGGTCGGGCACTGGCGGCGCTGGAGGGAAGGAGATGGGGATCGATAGGGGGTTCTATCGGGCTAGGGTTTAGGTTAAGTGGGGCGGCTGGACCTCGTGGCCTGCTGGGTTCCTTTCTCCCTCTCTCTCTTAAACTTTCTTTAACAGAAAAGAATTAGAGAGAAGAAAAGAAAGAGAGGGTTAGGGAAAGAAGTTGGACATGGCTCCCGGACTCACAAAAATGTGCTTGTTCCTAGAAAATAGAAAATGCCATGATTAAAAGATTTAAATTCAAACTCATTTGATTTGAATTCAAATGATTTGAATAGGAAGTGAGGGTTGGGACGGTCCAAAAATGTTTGGATTTTTGGTGGAGCTCCGAAATATGATGAAAAAATATATGGCAAGGTTGGAGACCAAGAATTAAAATAACAAAGGCATTGGGATAATTTGCAAGTGTGTTATGGTGAATTCCAAATTAATGAAATATTAAATATAGCTCCCTAATATTGGGAGGATATGTTATAAAGAGAAGTCACCCTTCCCTCGATTTAAATAGATCAACCATCTATGCAATTTATTAGTTGAGTTGAGATGCAAAGATTAATGACATGATGGCATGATGACATGATGCAATGCAAAAATAAAAGAGCAAGCACAAATGAAACACACAGTGATCACAAAAATATGGAAGTCTTCTGAAGCGTCGGTCTCGGGGCATTACAACACTCCACCACTACAAGAGGATCTCGTCCCGAGATCTAGGATGGCACCGGAGAGAAACGGAAGAGGAAAAGGTAAAACTAAGTTGCTTCTTTGACAAAAGAGTGAAACCAAAGAACCTTGAGAGATTGAACGAACGAAAAGAGAGAATACAACGAAGATGAACCAAGTTGAAAACAATCCGTTAGAAAAGAGGAACAAGGAACATTAAGGGAACCTTATAGGTTGAAAAATATGGAACAAGAGCTTAACGGATCAAACGGAATATGAAAGCACACCGGTAGAAAAGAGAAACAAGGAACAAGAATGACATAATTTGGACAGCACTCGATAGAAAATGGAAGGAATTAACATGAACTTGAGAAGATGGGGTGATGCTTCATGAAATCAACAACACACTGCCTCTGGAACAAAAGAACGAATGGAATGAAAAGAACGGAGAAGACAATAACATCTTCTACCTCAAATGAATTTGATATAGCATCCTTAAAAAGAAGGATAGAACGTAGTTGTTGAAGAATCAACAACGAAAAGAACAAGCTTGTTGAGGGCTTAGGGAAAAAAACTTCTCAACACTTGAGGAGAAATCCTGCCACAAATGGAAACAATTGCTTGCTTGAGAGCGACACGGAGATGAAAACTTCTCTCGCCGAGAGGATAGGAGAAAACTTGGATCATTGATAGACACCACAATTAGCAACATTCCTTCGAGAAGGCTTTAAGTGAAATCTATACCAAGATAACTCCAACAAAGAGATTAAAGGATTTACAATACCTCATTCTTGACAACATGTGAAACATGGAACATGGATGGAAATTTCAAGAAGGACATAACACCACCTCAAAAGATAAAGAAGAAAGAATTGCACTTCGGAATGCGAGATGAAGAATGCTTGAACTCCTCAAGACAAACATGTGTTGAGCACCATGTTTATTTTAGAGTATAGCTTGCCGGATCTTGACTCCGAGAGAAAACTTGAAGAACAATTGACGAATGAAAGGAATCCTTGACGAAGCACCATGTAGAGCCTCTATGAAGAACTCCGGTAATAAAAGATGATAAAAAGAAAGAAAAGTTGAAAACACAAGGTGAAGCCTTGCAATGATTTAGGTGGAGCATCGCAACGAGATAAAGCGGAAAACTTGGAACTCCGGGAAAGAAAAGATGAAGCATCTCGAACCGAGAAATGTGACATGATGAACAACTCTGGAAAGAAGAAACTAGATCACTTGGATGAAACCATAATAAGAATTGCGTTATGCATATCCTTCACCAATATAAATTGATGACAAGCAACGGATTTGGCATACTACTTATTCTCGTAGAAAGGATTAAAAGAGATATAGCGCAAACTTGGGAAGGTCTTCAACGATCCGCCGGTAGGATTGGAAAGAACGAATGAATTGATATGATAACCAAGGAAGAGAACTCTTGAACGAACCACCGTAAGAATTGAAAATGAACGAAGAAAAGATAAAGAAACACCGGGAAGAATTAGAAAATGAACGAAGATACTTGAAAGAATTTAGATACAAGTGAAACGAAGATATCATGAACTCATTAGCGGATATTTGAACGATGCACCGGAAGAATATGGAGATGAACGAAGAGACATCAATTTAGAATAATTGGAGAACGAGGCTGAAAAACTTAGAACGAAGAAATCTTTTGAAAAGATGGCCTTTGGATGATCAAGAAATGAAAACAACTCTGAAATGCTCCGGATGGGTAAGAAAAGAATTTCGCGATTGGAAACAATTTGAGAGGATGGCAACCATGAATCTTGAGAGAACGGATAAGATTTGGAGGAAAAACTCTTCTTCGGTCTTCAAATGTTGAGAATGATGACAAGAAACACCACCATAAATTATTGAGACACTCCGGAACAATGGATAATAGAAATGATGAACCAACGATGAAAGAATTTGAAAGATCTTGGAGAAAGACATATGACTGATGATAAATCATTCTTACGTCAAACTTTGCAATAAATTTGAGAATAACTCCGAAAAATTAGAAGAGTCAGGTAAGATCCTGGGAAAATACTTGTGGGTTAGGGCCCACTCAAAAGATACACTGTTGAATGATTAAAAGAAATATTGCGCCGGTTGAATTAAATGGCTCAAAAGAGATAACAACCTCAAGATAGCTTGAACGGATTGGGAATGGAAATGCGAATCTTCTGAGATGTATTCAGCACTCCAGATAACATGAATAGCAAGAGGTGGATGATTAAGAGATGCACCGACATGAGAAAGCATTTGAAACAAGGAAAGGAATGTGACCAACATTGAAGGCTTGAATTTAGTCCACCGGAGAAGAAAAAGAATGAAGAATGATAAACTTGAAGAACATCTTCATGAGAACCACCGGGTAAGAACATTGATTGAAAAGAATGAAGGGACTTCACGTGAATAAAATGGATACTTGGTTAAGACATCTGATTCCTTGAAGGAAAAGGGTGGGAGGGCGGGAAAAACAAAGGCACCTTGGGACGGATGAAACAAACACCGTTGAGAAAACTTAGAGTTGATCTTGTGGATGTTGAAAAGATCGGATCCACTTGAAGAGAAGCACGCCGGTTGGAAAAGAATTAACATGACGACCTCGATGATCAAGAAGGATTAGTATTCACATAGCAATATAAGAACACCGTTTAGGAAAGGTATGGATTCAACATTTGACTTCGAAGCAACTCGAATACCACAAAACAAAACAAAACAAAGGATTTGGCTTGCGGAATAAGCCGGAACAAACATATGATACACTACTGGAATCAGCTAATTTGCCATCTGCCAGCTCTTTGCCGTCTGCTAGCTGACGGCAAAGAAGCTCTTTGCCATCAGCTACCCAAAAGCTGACGGCAAAGAAATGGCAGACGGCAAAGAAGCTCTTTGCCATCTGCGGGCTCTTTGCCATCTGCCAGCAGACGGCAAAGAATCTTTGCCGTCCGCTGGCAGACGGCAAAGAGAGAGGTGGCCCCCACCCCCCGCCCGTTTGGAAAAAACTTAACGCCCCACCTCTTTGCCGTCTGCCAGCAGACGGCAAAGAGGCAAAAGGGCGGACGTCAAAGAGTGGCGGACGGCAAAGAGGAGACTACCTAACGGCCCGTACCCCCCCCCCCCGCCCGTTACTCTCTGTTCTCTCCCTCTCTCTCCTCGCCGACGCGCCCCGCCACCACACATCCCACCCCACCGCCGCCGCCGCCTTCCGCCGCGCGCCGCCGCCCCCAGCACTCGCCGCCGCCCGGCGCCCCAACCCCCCCGCGCCCCACCGCCCCGGCCCCCCGCCGCCCCACTGCCCCGTCGCCCCCGCTCCCGCCCCGGCCCCCCGCGCCCCACCGCCCTGGGCCCGGCGCCGCTGCCCCAGGCCGCCCCGCACCTCTCCTCCACCGCCCCGCCCCCCTCCTCCACCGGCCACCTCCTCCACCGGCCCTGCCCCAGGTGAGCTCTACCTCCTCTTTTTTCCTTTTTTTCTGTTTTTTTAGTTTTAGGTTTAGTTTTAGTTTAGTTTTAGGTCCGCAAACAACACACTAAAAAAAGTTCGTACATAAAGTCTAGTACTTAGGCTTAGAACGACATAACCAAATTACCTAAACAACACACTAAAAAAACTACTCGGCGTCGCTATCAACGAGGTCAATCACGGCCGGGCCGTTGCCGCCGTCATCGTCGCTGCTGGACCGGTTCGCAATGTCGTCCCAGTCCACCGGGACGTCGTCCGAATCATCTTCCTCCTCCGCCGCCGGCACCTGCTGCCACTCCTGCTGCCACTCCGGCGGCACCTGCTGCCACTCCGGCGGCGCCATCACCGCCTGCTGCGCCGCCTCCTCCTGGGCCTCCAGCGCCGCCGCCGCCGCGGCCTCCTCCGCTGACTGCGCCAGGATCGCGAGGAGCCCAGGCGTGTCCTCCGGGTCGCCGTCCTGCTGGAGCGCCGCCTGCTCCGGCGGGATCACAACGTCGGCCGGGGCTGCTGGGGCGGGGGTGGGAGCGGGTATGCACCCGCGCGGCTGGGAGGGTCCGGCTCCACCAGAGAGATCACCGACAGGGAGCCCTCGGGCGGCGCGCTTGAAGGCGCCGATGACGTCGTCGAACCGCTTGCCCTTCCAAAAATGGCGGCGGCCCTTCCGGTTGTAGCGTCCCCCGGGGTGCACGTGAAGCTCTGCCTTGGTCGCCGGTACGCCCTGCGTGGGGAATCCGTCCGCGCAGATCCTCCACGGCCGCGGCACCTTCGCCGGCGGCGGCACGTAGAGGCAGAATCGAGCGAGGTCCTCCGTCTGCCCCAACGTGAGGCTCGACGGCCAGTGGCCGCCCGGTGCCGCGCCGTCGGAGTCCGAGTCACTGGACGCCATCCCCGCAGATCAGTGAAGAGAACGCGCGTGTGAAGAGGGAGAGGAGGGATGGACGGGCGGTGTGACCAAACTCGCTGCGCAGGGCGGGTTTTATAGCGCCGGGAATTAATGCGCGGCAGGTGAGGCGCCGTGGCGGGGCGGAGCGGGGCATTAAACTGTGGCAGGGAGGCACCGGGCCGCGGCAGGCGCGGGCGTGCGGCAGGCGCGGGATGGGACGGGGCGGCGCGCGGAAGACGAGATCCCATGCAGTCGCGTTGACCGCGAGGCATCGGGGCACGCGGAGCAGGCGAGGCGGCAGCCGGCAGCGCGGCAGCGGGAAGCGGGCAGCGGGGGCAGGAGGCGTCGGGGCACGCGGGCAGGCGAGGCGGCAGCGGGCAGCGGGGGGCAGGCGGCAGCGCCTCAGCGGGGGCGGCCGACGCGACGCGACGCGACTGCTGAGCAGCGGCGCATGCCGAGGCGGAAGTGGCGCCGCAGGCCGAGGCGGAAGCGGGGGCGGCCGATGCGGCGGGCGAGGCGGAAGCGGACGGCAAAGGCACTAGAAAGTTTGCCATCCGCGGCGGACGGCAAAGGCCTGCCGTTAGCCACTTAACGGACTGAGAGCACAATTATTGCCGTCCGCGGCAGACGGCAAAGGGCCTTTGCCGTCAGCCGCCAGGAAGCAGACGGCAAAGTAGCTGTTTACCGTAGCCTACTTTGCCGGAGCCTTTTGCCGTCCGCGGCTGACGGCAAAGGCCTTTGCCGTCCGCCGTTCATGCCTTTGCCGTCCGCCGTGGCAGACGGCAAAATAGCTGATTCCTGTAGTGATAGAGATTTCGTCCAAAGTTTTCGTGGTGGGGCCCACACGGGCTCGATCGTACAACACCATCATGTACAAGGCAGTGCACATGACATACGAAGCGTCCCCGAGTCGGCATAGCCAAGGACTCTTTACGACACTACGAGACCACTGTAAAACCAACCGTGGAAAGGCGGACCACTAGACGTCGAACCCCAATCTCATATCATGCATCTGTCGGAAAGATATCCTAGGAGCTACTTGAATTCCCACTTATAAACTCCCGAAACTTTCTGGTTATGCAATCAGGTGTTGGGGATACAGGGGACACAAAATATCTCACCCAAACTAACAATACCTAGATCCAGCTGTATCCATCCTTCAACACATAACCAAGAAACCTTTGGAAATCATTTACCTCAACCTTCGAAAAGCATACGTTATACGAGTTATCGCAATACTCCCGAACTCCCGCCCCAGTACTGGGTGGCGTCGAGGTGATCTCACCAACAACTGCATAAAAGAGATTTTCGATGTCGGCGAAACTCAGGTATTCCAGAACTGCAACGATAAAATTGTGACGACAACACCTCGGAGCTCAACTCCCCGGGACACTGCCACAACCCCTAAATGTCAGGAGGCACCAAGAACAATGTTCTCGTCACAAAACCATCGGAACGATTCCAAGATACCCGCGTGATCCTAAATTTTCTTGTAGTGAAATTTGAGGAGAGAAAAGTCAAAACTTCTACGTCAGGAGGCCTCACCAGAGCGACGAAGGGACTCAGGAGTAAAAATAATCCTACTCTCCGATATATATAATCCTAAGACTCAAAACATTTTTGTTCTAGACTCAACAACGCCAGCGATTCGATCAAGCAGGGGGCTCCTAAGTCGGGGATGGCTCTGATTACCAACTTGTAACGCCCACGATGCGGCTATATCTCCCACGTGTCGAGGCACGACTTAGAGGCATAACCGCATTGTGGTTTTGTCGCAAGAAGGGTCATCTTCACACAATCCCATGTAATGAAGAAGAATGGGATAAAGAGTTGGCTTACAATCGCCACTTCACACAATACATAAATAAATCATACATCAATCAGAGTACACACATAGGTCCGACTACGGAACCAAAATAAAAGAAGACAACCCCAAATGCTAGATCCCCGATCGTCCCAACTGGGCTCCACTACTGATCAACAGGAAAACGAAACATAGTAACGACCAAGGTCTTCATCGAACTCCCACTTGAGTTCGGTAGCATCGCTTGCACTGGTATCCTCGGCACCTGCAACTGTTTGGAAGTATCTGTGAGTCACGAGGACTCAACAATCTCACACCCGCGAGATCAAGACTATTTAAGCTTAAGGGTAGGAAAAGGGTAGAGAGGTGGAGCTGCAGCAAGCACTAAGCATATATGGTGGCTAACATACGGAAATAAGAGCGAGAAGAGGAGCAACGGAACGGTCGTCAACTAGTAATGATCAAGAAGTGATCCTGAACTCCTACTTACGTCAACCATAACCCAAAAGCCGTGTTCACTTCCCGGACTCCGCCGAGAAGAGACCATCACGGCTACACACGCGGTTGATGTGTTTTAATTAAGTCAAGTGTCAAGTTCTCTACAACCGGATATTAACAAATTCCCATCTGCCACATAACCGCGGGCACGGCTTTCGAAAGATAATACCCTGCAGGGGTGTCCCAACTTAACCCATTATAAGCTCTCACGGTCAACGAAGGATATTCCTTCTCCCGAGAAGACCCGATCAGTCTCGGAATCCCGATTACAAGACATTTCGACAATGGTAAAACAAAACCAGCAAAGCCGCCCGATGTGTCGACAATCCCGATAGGAGTCGCACGTATCTCGTTCTCAGGACACACCGGATAAGCGAAGCGTACAGGTACCGACGTAACCCAAGTTGCCAAGGGATGGTCCCGCACGGTGCTCTAGTTTGGACCAACACTTAGACAAGCACTGGCCCGGGGAGGTAAAATAAAGATGACCCTCGGGATGCGCGACTCCCAAGGGAAAAAGGCTAGGTGAGGCAAATGTAAAACCAAGGTTGGGCCTTGCTGGAAGAGTTTTATTCAAAGCGAACTGTCAAGGGGGTCCCATAAATCACCCAACCGCGTAAGGGACGCAAAATCAAGGAACATAACACCGGTATGACGGAAACTAGGGCAGCAAGAGTGGAACAAAACACCAGGCATAAGGCCGAGCCTTCCACCCTTTACCAAGTATATAGATGCATTAATTAAATAAGAGAAATATTGTGATATCCCAACATCAACATGATATCCATGTTCCAGCATGGAACAAACTTCATCTTCACCTGCAACTAGCAACGCTATAAGAAGGGCTCAGCAAAAGCGGTAACTTAGCCAAACAACGGTTTGCTAGGAAAGGATGGTTAGAGGCTTGACATGGCAATATGGGAGGCATGATATAACAAGTGGTAGGTAGCGCAACATAGCGATAGAGCGAACAACTAGCAAGCAAAGATAGAAGTGATTTCGAGGGTATGGTCATCTTGCCTGAGATCCCGCAAGGAAGAAGAACGAGTCCATCAAGAAGACAAACAGACGGAGTCGAACGAATCCTCACAACTCCGGAATGAAACCGAAGCTAACGAGAGAAGCAACCCGGAAAGAAACAAACAATATAGTAAACACACAATCATAAACATGGCATGATGCACAGTCAAGTATGATGCATGTCCGGTTTAAATGAAGCATGGCATGGGAAAATGCAACAAACAATACTACAAATTAAGTGGAGCTCAATATGCAACGAGTTGCATATTGACGAAACACCACATCAATTATTTAGTTCTCTCACGTTTATGTACCCAACAATATTAAATGTTGATTAACATGGCAAGAGGTGAAGCATAAGTAAACTAACTATCTAGGCAATTGAAATGAGGCCGGAACAACAAACAACAATTCCGATAAATCCTCATGTCATTTAGCAATTTAATCCAAACACAATTTTTAAACATTTAAATGTTGTCATGCAAGTTTTAAGCAATTTTATGAAAATGTTGACATGGCATGTTATGAAGCATTTGTCACCGTGGTGGAAGAAAGGGGTGGCACGGCAACGAATCCGAAAATGATGCCACGACAACATATCGGTTCCGATAGCTCACGGAAATACCGGTGCAAAAGAAGTGGGCGTGAGCGTGTCATGCAAGGACGGTGGGGTGCTCCCGGTTACCGGGTGTCCCACAAGACGGTGGCAAGGAAACAAGTGACAGCATGCGACGAACAAGTCGGGCACGGTGCTACCGCAAGCAACTCATACAACACATGCATTCGTTCTCGGCGGTTATACCTTTGAAGCGTGCATTTTCGGAACAAATCCAGTTCGTCGAAGGAAGTAGTGGTACACGGGCCATAGTGGAAGTAGTCGTTCTCGCGACGGTAGTTGAAGTAGACGTCCACGGGTCATCGTGGGAAGTAATCGTACATGGCGACAGTGGAAGTAGTGGCACACGTTCGTTTTTGGAGAGGTACTTGACGGGTCCGAGGTCTCCGGCGTAGTGGTACACATTTCGGAAGCGGTTCACGACGATGGTAGTCGAACTTGGTGATCCAAAGGGGTACTCGGCGAATGACGACCGTAGTGGTACTTGGGGAAAAATCTCGGAGACGATGCTTGGCGGTCCTGGTGTGGCCTTGGCGTCCATTGTAGTCGATCTTGCCGGCCTTGACGGTCCAACACAAAACAACACAAGGGGCCTCGGGATGCCAGCAGCAAGGAGGCGATGGTCGTGGTCAGCGGCAGGAGATGGTCGGCAGCTTGAGCGGAGGCAGGCCGGCAGGGCGCTGGCTGGGCCTTGCAGCAGAAGCAGCCCACGCATGCGGCTGCACGGGCGCTCGGTCAACGCTGGAGGCCAGCGAGGCAGAGGAGGTCGGACGGGCCGAAGGCGCTCAGGGTCGAGCTCCTCTCGATCCAGAGCATGGTTGTGGGCGCGGGACGGAGGTTGGGCGCGCGGAGGCACGACAGAGGGTTGCGGGGTCGAGCATGAGCTCTCCTGCGTGAGTTGCAGCCCTCGCTTGTAGGCACTGGCTTCCGACTGGTGCAACGCAAGAGGAGGCAGGGCGTGGGCGGAGAAGGCCCAGAACGGGACGGAAACGACGGGTTCACGGCGGAGGACAGGCGAGCTTGGTGAGGCCGAGGCTGTGAGGCGGGGCGCGGCGGCCATGGAGGTGGGGCACAGCACGTCAACAAGACAGCGGCGGCTGCAGGGCGCCGGCGGTGGGTGTGGGTGGCGACGCCATGGGAGCGAGGAGGAGGTCGGGTGCTGGCGCGCGGAGGGAGTTGGGGATCGGGCGCGAGGAGAGGGAGAGGGGGTCGGGCACTGGCGGCGCTGGAGGGAAGGAGATGGGGATCAATAGGGGGTTCGATCGGGCTAGGGTTTAGGTTAAGTGGGGCGGCTGGGCCTCGTGGCCTACTGGGTTCCTTTCTCCCTCTCTCTCTTAAACTTTCTTTAACAGAAAAGAATTAGAGAGAAGAAAAGAAAGAGAGGGTTAGGGAAAGAAGTTGGACATGGGGATTATTTTCCCGGACTCACAAAAATGTGCTTGTTCCGAGAAAATAGAAAATGCCATGATTAAAAGATTTAAATTCAAACTCATTTGATTTGAATTCAAATGATTTGAATAGGAAGTGAGGGTTGGGACGGTCCAAAAATGTTCGGATTTTTGGTGGAGCTCCGGAATATGATGAAAAAATATATGGCAAGGTTGGAGACCAAGAATTAAAATAACAAAGGCATTGGGATAATTTGCAAGTGTGTTATGGTGAATTCCAAATTAATGAAATATTAAATATAGCTCCCTAATATTGGGAGGATATGTTATAAAGAGAAGTCACCCTTCCCTCGATTTAAATAGATCAACCATCTATGCAATTTATTAGTTAAGTTGAGATGCAAAGATTAATGACATGATGGCATGATGACATGATGCAATGCAAAAATAAAAGAGCAAGCACAAATGAAACACACAGTGATCACAAAAATATGGAAGTCTTCTGAAGCGTCGGTTGTTGGGGAACGTAGTAATTTCAAAAAAATTCTATGCACACGCAAGATCATGGTGATGCATAGCAACGAGAGGGGAGAGTGTTGTCCACGTACCCTCGTAGACCGAAAGCGGAAGCGTTAACACAACGCGGTTGATGTAGTCGTACGTCTTCACGATCCGACCGATCAAGTACCGAACGCACGGCACCTCCGAGTTCAGCACACGTTCAGCTCGATGACGTCCCTGGAACTCCGATCCAGCCGAGTGTTGAGGGAGAGTTTCGTCAGCACGACGGCGTGGTGACAATGTTGATGTTCTACCGACGCAGGGCTTCGCCTAAGCACTGCTACGATATTATCGAGGTGTAATATGGTGGAGGGGGGCACCGCACACGGCTAAGAGATCAATGATCAATTGTTGTCTCTATGGGGTGCCCCCTGCCCCCGTATATAAAGGAGCAAGGGGGAGGCCGCCGACCAAGGAGGAGGGCGCGCCAAGGGGGGAGTCCTACTCCCACCGGGAGTAGGACTCCTCCTTTCCTTGTTGGAGTAGGAAAAGGGAAGGGAGAAGGAGAAAGAAGGAAGGGGGCGCCCCCCCTCCCTAGTCCAATTCGGACTAGTCCATGGGGAGGGGTGCGGCCACCCTTTGGGGCCTTTCTCTCCTTTCCCGTATGGCCCATTAAGGCCCAATACGAATTCCCGTAACTCTCCGGTACTCCGAAAAATACCCGAATCACTCGGAACCTTTCCGATGTCCGAATATAGTCGTCCAATATATCAATCTTTACGTGTCGACCATTTCGAGACTCCTCGTCATGTCCCCGATCTCATCCGGGACTCCAAACTCCTTCGGTACATCAAAACACATAAACTCATAATATAACCGTCATCGTAACGTTAAGCGTGCGGACCCTACGGGTTCGAGAACTATGTAGACATGACCGAGACACCTCTCCGATCAATAACCAATAGCGGAACCTGGATGCTCATATTGGCTCCCACATATTCTACGAAGATCTTTATCGGTCAGACCGCATAACAACATACGTTGTTCCCTTTGTCATCGGTATGTTACTTGCCCGAGATTCGATCGTCGGTATCTCAATACCTAGTTCAATCTTGTTACCGGCAAGTCTCTTTACTCGTTCCGTAATACATCATCCCGCAACTAACTCATGAGTCACAATGCTTGCAAGGCTTATAGTGATGTGTATTACTGAGTGGGCCCAGAGATACCTCTCCGACAATCGGAGTGACAAATCCTAATCTCGAAATACGCCAACCCAACAAGTACCTTTGGAGACACCTGTAGAGCACCTTTATAATCACCCAGTTACGTTGTGACGTTTGGTAGCACACAAAGTGTTCCTCCGGTAAACGGGAGTTGCATAATCTCGTAGTCATAGGAACATGTATAAGTCATGAAGAAAGCAATAGCAACATACTAAACGATCGAGTGCTAAGCTAACGGAATGGGTCAATTCAATCACATCATTCTCCTAATGATGTGATCCCGTTAATCAAATGACAACTCATGTCTATGGCTAGGAAACATAACCATCTTTGATCAACGAGCTAGTCAAGTAGAGGCATACTAGTGACACTCTGTTTGTCTATGTATTCACACATGTATCAAGTTTCCGGTTAATACAATTCTAGCATGAATAATAAACATTTATCATGATATAAGGAAATAAATAATAACTTTATTATTGCCTCTAGGGCATATTTCCTTCAGTCTCCCACTTGCACTAGAGTCAATAATCTAGTTCACATCGCCATGTGATTTAACATCAATAGTTCACATCACCATGTGATTAACACCCATAGTTCACATCGTCATGTGACCATCACCCAAAGGGTTTACTAGAGTCAGTAATCTAGTTCACATCGCTATGTGATTAACACCCAAAGAGCACTAAGGTGTGATCATGTTTTGCTTGTGAGATAATTTTAGTCAACGGGTCTGTCACATTCAGATCCGTAAGTATTTTGCAAATTTCTATGTCTACAATGCTCTGCATGGAGCTACTCTAGCTAATTGCTCCCACTTTCAATATGTATCTAGACCGAGACTTAGAGTCATCTAGATTAGTGTCAAAACTTGCATCGATGCAACCCTTTACGACGAGCCTTTTGTCACTTCCATAATCGAGAAACATATCCTTATTCCACTAAGGATAATTTTGACCGCTGTCCAGTGATCTACTCCTAGATCACTATTGTACTCCCTTGCCAAAATCAGTGTAGGGTATACAATAGATCTGGTACACAGCATGGCATACTTTATAGAACCTATGGCCGAGGCATAGGGAATGACTTTCATTCTTTTTCTATCTTCTGCCGTGGTTGGGCTTTGAGTCTTACTCAATTTCACACCTTGTAACACAGGCAAGAAACTCTTTCTTTGACTATTCCATTTTGAACCACTTCAAAATCTTGTTAAGGTATGTACTCATTGAAAAAACTTATCAAGCGTCTTGATCTATCTCTATAGATCTTGATGCTCAATATGTAAGCAGCTTCACCGAGGTCTTTCTTTGAAAAACCTCCTTTCAAACACTCCTTTATGCTTTGCAGAATAATTCTACATTATTTCCGATCAACAATATGTCATTCACATATACTTATCAGAAATGTTGTAGTGCTCCCACTCACTTTCTTGTAAATACAGGCTTCACCGCAAGTCTGTATAAAACTATATCCTTTGATCAACTTATCAAAGCGTATATTCCAACTCCGAGATGCTTGCACCAGTCCATAGATGGATCGCTGGAGCTTGCATATTTTGTTAGCACCTTTAGGATTGACAAAACCTTCTGGTTGCATCATATACAACTCTTTTTTAATAAATCCATTAAGGAATGCAGTTTTGTTTATCCATTTGCCAGATTTCATAAAATGCGGCAATTGCTAACATGATTCAGAGAGACTTAAGCATAGATACGAGTGAGAAACTCTCATCGTAGTCAACACCTTAAACTTGTCGAAAACCTTTTGCGACAATTCTAGCTTTGTAGATAGTAACACTACTATCAGCGTCCGTCTTCCTCTTGAAGATCCATTTAATCTCAATGGCTCGCCGATCATTGGGCAAGTCAATCAAAGTCCATACTTTGTTCTCATACATGGATCTCATCTCAGATTTCATGGCCTCAAGCCATTTTGCGGAATCTGGGCTCACCATCGCTTCTTCATAGTTCGTAGGTTCGTCATGGTCTAGTAACATAACCTCCAGAACAGGATTACCGTACCACTCTGGTGCGGATCTTACTCTAGTTGACCTACGAGGTTCAGTAATAACTTGATCTGAAGTTCCATGATCATCATCATTAACTTCCTCACTAATTGGTATAGGCGTCACAGAAATTGGTTTCTGCGATGAACTACTTTCCAATAAGGGAGCAGGTACAATTACCTCATCAAGTTCTACTTTCCTCCCACTCACTCTTTCGAGAGAAACTCCTTCTCTAGAAAGGATCCATACTTAGCAACGAATGTCTTGCCTTCGGATCTGTGATAGAAGGTGTACCCAACTGTCTCCTTTGGGTATCCTATGAAGACACATTTCTCCGATTTGGGTTTGAGCTTATCAGGATGAAACTTTTTCACATAAGCATCGCAACCCCAAACTTTAAGAAACGACAACTTTGGTTTCTTGCCAAACCATAGTTCATAAGGCGTCGTCTCAACGGATTTCGATGGTGTCCTATTTAGAGTGAATGCAGCCATCTCTAATGCATAACCCCAAAACGATAGTGGTAGATCGGTAAGAGACATCATATATCGCACCATATTTAATAAAGTACGGTTACGATGTTCGGACACACCATTACACCGTGGTGTTCCAGGTGGCGTGAGTAGTGAAACTGTTTCACATTGTTTTAACTGAAGGCCAAACTCGTAACTCAAATACTCTTCTCCACGATCAGATCGTAGAAACTTTATTTTCTTGTTACGATGATTTTCCGCTTCACTCTGAAAGTATATGAACTTTTCAAATGTTTCAGACTTCTGTTTCATTAAGTAGATATACCCATATCTGCTCAAATCATCTGTGAAGGTCAGAAAATAATGATACCTGCTACGAGCCTCAATATTCATCGGACCACATACATCTGTATGTATGATTTCCAACAAATCTGTTGCTCTCTCCATAGTTCCGGAGAACGGCGTTTTAGTCATCTTGCCCATGAGGCACGGTTCGCAAGCATCAAGTGATTCATAATCAAGTGATTCCAAAATCCCATCAGTATGGAGTTTCTTCATGCGCTTTACACCAATATGACCTTAACGGCAGTGCCACAAATAAGTTGCACTATCATTATTAACTTTGCATCTTTTGGCTTCATTATTATGAATATGTGTATCACTACGATCGAGATCCAACAAACCATTTTATTGGGTGTATGACCATAGAAGGTTTTATTCATGTAAACAGAACAACAATTATTCTCTAATTTAAATGAATAACCGTATTGCAACAAACATGATCAAATCATATTCATGCTCAACGCAAACACCAAATAACACTTATTTAGTTTCAACACTAATCCCGAAAGTATAGGGAGTGTGCGATGATGATCATATCAATCTTGGAACTACTTCCAACACACATCGTCACCTCGCCTTTTACTAGTCTCTGTTTATTCTGCAACTCCCGTTTCGAGTTACTACTCTTAGCAACTGAACCAGTATCAAATGCCGAGGGGTTGCTATAAACACTAGTAAAGTACACATCAATAACATGTATATCCAATATACCTTTGTTCACTTTGCCATCCTTCTTATCCACCAAATACTTGGGGTAGTTCCGCTTCCAGTGATCAGTCCCTTTGCAGTAGAAGCACTTAGTCTCAGGCTTAGAACCAGACTTAGGCTTCTTCACTTGAGCAGCAACTTGCTTGCCGTTCTTCTTGAAGTTCCCCTTCTTCCCTTTGCCCTTTTCTTGAAACTAGTGATCTCGTCAACCATCAACACTTGATGTTTTTCTTGATTTCTACCTTCGTCGATTTCAGCATCACGAAGAGCTCGGGAATTACTTTCGTCATCCCTTGCATACTATAGTTCATCACGAAGTTCTACTAACTTGGTGATGGTGACTAGAGAATTCTGTCAATCACTATTTTATCTGGAAGATTAACTCCCACTTGATTTAAGCGATTGTAGTACCCAGACAATCTGAGCACATGCTCACTGCTTGAGCTATTCTCCTCCATCTTTTAGCTATAGAACTTGTTGTAGACTTCATATCTCTCAACTCGGGTATTTGCTTGAAATATTAACTTCAACTCCTGGAACATCTCATATGGTCCATGACGTTCAAAACGTCTTTGAAGTCCTGATTCTAAGCCGTTAAGCATGGTGCACTAAACTATCAACTAGTCATCATATTGAGCTAGCCAAACGTTCATAACGTCTGCATCTGCTCCTGCAATAGGTCTGTCACCTAGGGGTGCATCAAGGACATAATTCTTCTGTGCAGCAATGAGGATAATCCTCAGATCACGGATCCAATCCGCATCATTGCTACTAACATCTTTCAACATAATTTTTCTCTAGGAACATATCAAAATAAACATAGGGAAGCAACAACGCGAGCTATTGATTAAAAGATTTAAATTCAAACTCATTTGATTTGAATTCAAATGATTTGAATAGGAAGTGAGGGTTGGGACGGTCCAAAAATGTTCGGATTTTTGGTGGAGCTCCGGAATATGATGAAAAAATATATGGCAAGGTTGGAGACCAGGAATTAAAATAACAAAGGCATTGGGATAATTTGCAAGTGTGTTATGGTGAATTCCAAATTAATGAAATATTAAATATAGCTCCCTAATATTGGGAGGATATGTTATAAAGAGAAGTCACCCTTCCCTCGATTTAAATAGATCAACCATCTATGCAATTTATTAGTTAAGTTGAGATGCAAAGATTAATGACATGATGGCATGATGACATGATGCAATGCAAAAATAAAAGAGCAAGCACAAATGAAACACACAGTGATCACAAAAATATGGAAGTCTTCTGAAGCGTCGGTTGTTGGGGAACGTAGTAATTTCAAAAAAATTCTACGCACACGCAAGATCATGGTGATGCATAGCAACGAGAGGGGAGAGTGTTGTCCACGTACCCTCGTAGACCGAAAGCGGAAGCGTTAACACAACGCGGTTGATGTAGTCGTACGTCTTCACGATCCGACCGATCAAGTACCGAACGCACGGCACCTCCGAGTTCAGCACACGTTCAGCTCGATGATGTCCCTCGAACTCTGATCCAGCCTAGTGTTGAGGGAGAGTTTCGTCAGCACGACGGCGTGGTGACAATGTTGATGTTCTACCGACGCAGGGCTTCGCCTAAGCACTGCTACGATATTATCGAGGTGTAATATGGTGGAGGGGGGCACCGCACACGGATAAGAGATCAATGATCAATTGTTGTCTCTATGGGGTGCCCCCTGCCCCCGTATATAAAGGAGCAAGGGGGAGGCCGCCGGCCAAGGAGGAGGGCGCGCCAAGGGGGGAGTCCTACTCCCACCGGGAGTAGGACTCCTCCTTTCCTTGTTGGAGTAGGAAAAGGGAAGGGAGAAGGAGAAAGAAGGAAGGGGGCGCCCCCCTCCCTAGTCCAATTCGGACTAGTCCATGGGGAGGGGTGCGGCCACCCTTTGGGGCCTTTCTCTCCTTTCCCGTATGGCCCATTAAGGCCCAATACGAATTCCCGTAACTCTCCGGTACTCCGAAAAATACCCGAATCACTCGGAACCTTTCCGATGTCCGAATATAGTCGTCCAATATATCGATCTTTACGTCTCGACCATTTCGAGACTCCTCGTCATGTCCCCGATCTCATCCGGGACTCCAAACTCCTTCGGTACATCAAAACACATAAACTCATAATATAACCGTCATCGTAACGTTAAGCGTGCGGACCCTACGGGTTTGAGAACTATGTAGACATGACCGAGACACCTCTCCGATCAATAACCAATAGCGGAACCTGGATGCTCATATTGGCTCCCACATATTCTACGAAGATCTTTATCGGTCAGACCGCATAACAATATACGTTGTTCCCTTTGTCATCGGTATGTTACTTGCCCGAGATTTGATCGTCGGTATACCTAGTTCAATCTCGTTACCGGCAAGTGTCTTTACTCGTTCCGTAATACATCATCCCGCAACTAACTCATTAGTCACAATGCTTGCAAGGCTTATAGTGATGTGTATTACTGAGTGGGCCCAGAGATACCTCTCCGACAATCGGAGTGACAAATCCTAATCTCGAAATAAGCCAACCCAACAAGTACCTTTGGAGACACCTGTAGAGCACCTTTATAATCACCCAGTTACATTGTGACGTTTGGTAGCACACAAAGTGTTCCTCCGGTAAACGGGAGTTGCATAATCTCATAGTCATAGGAACATGTATAAGTCATGAAGAAAGCAATAGCAACATACTAAACGATCGAGTGCTAAGCTAACGGAATGGGTCAAGTCAATCACATCATTCTCCTAATGATGTGATCCCCTTAATCAAATGACAACTCATGTCTATGGCTAGGAAACATAACCATCTTTGATCAACGAGCTAGTCAAGTAGAGGCATACTAGTGACACTCTGTTTGTCTATGTATTCACACATGTATCAAGTTTCCGGTTAATACAATCCTAGCATGAATAATAAACATTTATCATGATATAAGGAAATAAATAATAACTTTATTATTGCCTCTAGGGCATATTTCCTTCATCGGTCTCGGGGCGTTACATGGGGGCAGCGCCCAGGGAGGGCCGGGCACTCGGGCCCCACATGGCCAGGCACCCGGGGCTGGCAGGGGCCGCGCCCAGGTTGAGGCCGGGCACCCGGGGCCAAAGTGGCCGGCACCCGGAGTGTCCAGGACCTCCCCTTCTTCCTCCTCCTTCCTTCTCCTCCTCCATAGCTGCTTGTACCTCCGTCCTTGCCTCTTCACGGTCTTCTTCTTGATACCTGAGCGTGCATAACACTTCCGTTTGAGGTAGGACCCAACTCTCGTGTGAATTTGAATGGAGTTCAAAGAGGAAGGAGTTAACCTCGGTTTCGATGGCACGTGCGCGAGCTCTCGTCATAGGTCCTCTCCGTGCTTGAGATGGTGGTGTGACGTCCATGGGGATGGTCGAGGGATGCTCCGCATCAACAAGGGGTCAACATATTGCGCCAACAATCCCCCTCTTACTTTTTGAACGATTGTTGACGAAACGAAACACATCGAAAGGTAGTGGTAACCAATGATTGTGCGAACAAGTAAATAATAGAAGATTGTCCGAAGATAAAGTACGCTCCCCTTGAATGTATGCATATTACCGAAGGTTTTCATAAATTGAAGTCCTGCATTGTTAGAGAACAACGGGGCGAAATAAATCTTCAAAAGAGTGGCATTGAGATATGATTTGAGTCAAGAGGATCGATCAAAGCACTCGGTGAAATCCGAGATATTTCCTGCAAAACAGAGTCTTTGGAAAAGATTTGTTTTAGAGTACAAAGACTTTGAAATGATTTATCGCGGAAATAAGGCGTGAGGTACTTCTCAGATCATAGTTTTCAGCAGTGCTTCTAAATTATTCTCTCCTACAAGATAGATTGTTGAAGAACAGTATGGTAGCCAGAGAAGCGAAATAATTCAACGAGTTAGATTCATTTTTGAAGGGTTTTCTCGTGCATGTCAGAATAGACGAATCAAATCAAAGCAAGAGAAAAACAAAACATTTCAGAGCGTGAATCCAAAGTATTTCAGTGTGTTGTTGTGCTTTTCTTCAGAAAAGCAACCTGCAAAATAGACAGGCTGGCGATAGCATTGGGGTGGGGCTGGGGGGTTATTAACGATACATGATGACACGTTCGTTAATACCACATGCGGTCCTTCAACGACCAGACTGAAAACCGAAAGACTTTGAGAAAAGCACACGACGAATGAAAAGTATGGCAACTTTTTTTTCCTGATGACAATTTTAGTTGTAAAAAAGTCAGGGGCGGGGTGCTTCGTGCCTCGACACTTATCATTTGAGATAATTTATCTTTTTTAGTTAACTAAGAAATAAACGAGGTAGTACAGACCAGGGGCATTCCTGTCCAACTTGTTCCGAAACGGCGAGAAGCGCAGAGCGACCGAACATATTCTTCCCGTTCGCAAAAAAGAAAGAAAGAAGAAACACATATTCCTCCCCCGTCCCCTTCTCCCCGAGAGCGAAGGCAAAGCGAACACACAAACCCAAACCCGCCCACTTCTCCTCTCAAGGCTTCGTCTGCCACCGACGCGACCCAAAAACCCAAGCCCCCAACCCTAGCGAGGACTGAAAGAGGAGGAGGCGGCGGCAACCCCGTCGACCGGAGGGGAGATGGTGTTCTTCGCGCTGCTCGTGGGGGCAGAGCTCGACGGCCTCACCAACCTGCAGCCCCGCGGCGGCTGCGACGACCCCAGCTACCCTTACTACTTCAAGGTTCGCTTCCTGACTCCGCCTACTCTCTGGTCGCTTTCCTCACGCCACATCTCTCTCCGATTCGGATGATTCTGACGGCGATTGCGTATCTGCGTCGGATCGATCGCAGCTGCGGTGCGAGAGCTGCGGGGAGACGAGCGCCAAGACCACCTGCGTCTCCCTCGACGAGGTCGTCCAACTGCCCACTGGCAAAGGCACCGCCAATCTCCTCCAGAAGGTGCCACCTTCTCTCACCGCATGCCTCCTCTGGACTCATTCATATGTGCCCTTAGCTTTCTGTCTGTGGAGAATACTTTTTGTGTCGTCGATGAGACTGGAAACGCGGATTTCTGCATTGATAGGATCGATCGGCTTGTTCCTGTCTTGTGTGTACTGTTCGCAGAATTAATAGGGTTGAAATTTCCGTGTGGGATTTGGTAGTCTGTTCTCTTTTTACACCGTTTGATGCCAGGTGTCATTAAGATGGGGATTGAACTTTTTTGAACCAAAATGGGGATCGAATAGTGTGGTGGAGGATCAGTTTGTGTTCAAAGTTAAGAACATAGGTGTGTCATCTTCTACGATTGGCATACATGTCCAGGAAACTTGTTACTGTGTGACGGTGGTTAAGCTCTTCTAAGTCTATGCTATTGTGTGGTGATAATTTTGGTTTCATGTGATTTTGCAAGTGAAGTCCAAACAAATTATGTATATAATATGTGTTCTGTCTGCTTGTTTATGTGGTAATAGTTTAAATTATCTTATGAGGTCTTCAACGACGCATATAGCATGTTCATATTGTGATTTGGATTTTAACAAAAGGTTGCCCATCTTTTGGATGAAACAAATACAAGGTGGACTGATGGCATCAAGCTGTCATTTTGACTTATTTTGGGAGGACTGTTTACTTTGCTTTTGCTAGAGAACTTTGACTGTCTTGTAACTCTCGTTTCTAGCCTGCAACACTGCATGTGTTGTCTGGGGCTTTGTTATTGCTGGCACTGTTTCTGCCACTCCCTCCTTTTTTTTGAATAATGAGTACTGAACAATTTAACACAGGGCGATCTTATTTTGTTTTTTATTTTCTTAATGGAAGTTTAGTTTGCAAGCTGATATCTTTATTTAAACAACAGGGACATAATATATTTGCTTACAGTACCAATCTGCTTACAATTCTCCATTGCTATCACTAAACGTGTCTGGGATAGACAGATTTACTTGATTTCTGTGGTAATGGGTATTATTAATACGTATATGGTTTTCTTTTGTTTATTTATTATGGACCTTCATTGAACCAGTTATTTAGTGGATAGACATAGGTCTCTCCCGGTTGGCTAGAATTGACAGTAGGAACCATCAGGACGTTTTAAAAGCAGACAGCTAGCTCACTGTCCTTCAGTCTTTGAGATACAAAGAGAGTACTCCCTCCGATCCATATTACTTTATGCAGCTTTAGTACAACTTTAGTAGGGAGTATTTGATGACAGATTCATGTGCTAACTGTTTTAAAAGGACACGCTATGCATCTCAAAGACCCTAGGGCAATGAGCTTCACCAAATATAAAGGATTTCAAACTGCTGGTAGAACACCCTTCTCTTGGTGTCATTACACCTGCACCTTGCTAGAGAAGTACTTATATTCCGCTTCAGTGTTGCAAGATCTCATTACTCTGTTGCACATTTGTTTTGTTGGAAGCTTAAGCATCTCTTTTTTTTGACTTTTAAGGGACTTCATAGGTTCCATGATACTACTACTTTGTCAAATAGGCACTTCTATTGCAAACCATTTTATGATTTATATAATTTAAATCTAAATGTTTTATTAGCTGATGGTAGATTATATTGCTTAGTGACTTTTGATAGGCCCCTGCCTGTGTTTTCCCTAGGTCTTTCTAGGGAATGTGTACAGGAGCAAAAAACTTCCTCCAGTACATACTTTTGTGATATCGTTATATGTCTTATCAGTACGGTGTTCTGGTTTTCTTTCAGTGCAAGTTATGTTCGAGGGAGGGATCAGTTGTGGTGATTCCTGGGCAGGGAACACCACTGACTGCTGAGCAGAGCCAGAAAGGAGAGATGACTTGTTTGATGGTCTTTGAATGCAGAGGCTATGAACCTATTGAGTTCGCTTTTGGTAATGGCTGGAAGGCTGAATCTGTAAGTATTTATTGATCTTTCACCACATCCACGAGTATTAACAGTCTGTATGGTCACATTATAAAAGAATGTGCTGGATTTTTGTTTGCAGTCAGCTTACTATATTGTTTTGTAACTAGTAATTAATTTTGCCCAGACAATTTATGTGCTAGAAGCCTAGAACTGAGCTCTAATGTTGCATTTGTTCAATGCGAGCTTGACTCATTGGTTTCACTGTTATGTACCTGCTGATGAATTCATGGTTGCTTCTATGTATTATTGGTTTTTGCATCATTTTGCTTATGAATTAATATCATGTGTGTCATTGAACAAAAAAGAACTAATATAATGTGTTTACATTACAATGATACCTCTGTTTATATTGCATCTGAGAACACAGATATTCCTTCTAGTTTATTCATTGTCTGTCTTCTTTTCCACGAACAGAAAACAATACGCCTTGTTTTTTGACAAGCAAATCTGTGATTTCTGTATGTGTTCTTCCTGGGCTCTTTCAAAATGTGTGTTTCTTCATCCCACATAGTATATATAAGAGAAAGTAATTACGTTCTTCTATGCTCCACCCAGATCGAAAGGGACAACTTATAATCAAACTAAGAGCTTGAGTTGCAGTTACCCAGTACCACTACCATTATGTTATGTACTGCAGATATGTGGATTTTAGTTTATCATATGAAGCAAGTAAGCATTGCTTGATAGCTATATTTGACAATCTATGTGTTCCTCACTCTCGCAGCATGCTTGTTATGGTTTTATTGGTGTTCTAATAATCTCCCTCTTCTTTAAGGTACATGGGACACCATTTGACATTGATCTTTCTGAAGGAGAGTTTGATGAGTATGATGAGAAGGGAGAGTGCCCTGTCGCTCTATCCAAGCTGCAGTCAACATTCAAAGTGGTATAGAAACACTCATTTGCTAAACTAGCAGAGGTTAATTTAGCTGGAAAGTGCATCAATCAATTCTTGACATATTTCTACATGATGAATTCACAGGTGAAGAAGCAGGGTTTTCATGGGAAGACCAGATATGTCTAAGATCCAGTTTCTCTTGGGCTCTTCAAACATTGGAGTCAGAGATGTATAAAGCGCATCTACAAAGTCGAATCCTCAATGTTGATTTTGTATTTGAACTAAGTTCGTGCCCATGATTCGGTGGTCGGTGGATTTGCCATGAATTTGGTTAAGCTTGCAGTGATGTGGCCTCCTGTTTGGAAAAATTGAATATTCTGCCTATCAGTGGTTTCAAACTTAGATCTATGGCTCTACCATATCAATCATAAAATTATGTGGCTGAAGTTCTCTTCTTTTTCCTTATAACTAAAATTTGATATTTGATGCTCTTTATCATAGATCTAAATACCGGACATGTGCACTGCTCAAATCTGATCACTTATGCACTCACATCTGGATTTATTTATTTTTAAATTGGAAGCTTTGCCGCTTTATTTAATCATACTTGGTTACATCCGAGTTCAAAGCATCAAAAAATACAAGTTGAGGCACAGAATCCTCGTCATGCATAGCTCGGTACTGCAATCTTCCTTTGCTAAGATATGGGCTACTCTTTGCCGAACACGCACACACTGAACCTTGTAGGCTTCTCTTGACTAAACCCGTGGCTTCCTTCATCATGGGTCCATACTCCATAGATAGACCGAGGCCTAACTCCACTATCATGGGTCCAGAGACATAGACAGACCGAGGCCTAACTCCACGGGTAATTGCATCGTGCACACATGCCTTGATTTCCCTCTAACTAGGGTTTCCTTTTTGAGAGGTGATTTTTGATTTTCCCTCTTACTAGGGTTTCCTTCTCCCGGAGGTGATTTTTTCACCGCCATTGAGTGTTTCACCTTCCCTCCTCTGCAATTGATCCGGGCTGGCTTAGGGGTGATCCTCGCATCACTACCCTGCCTTGATCAATTCTCTGGGGGCGAGAAGAGGTTAGAGTTCGTCTCAAAGGCCTGATCTAGTTTTTCTCGGGCTAGCGTTCATGCTTTGCAACTATGGGGTTGACGACAGCTGAGGCATCTGGCTCTAACTCCGCGTCGGAAGTGGAGAGATGATGGCCGAGTTAGGGATCCGCGAAGAGGGCTTTGACGACTTCGTCTTTGATGAAAAGGAGGCACCGCCGGAGGCCACTAGATGGATGGCAGTGGCGCGGGTGCACATAAACAGGCCCTACAATCAGTTTTGGTGTCACAAAAACATGCGGGCAACATGGGATCTTGCACGATGTAAGTTTCACCCAGTGAAAGACAACTTCTACACTTTTGCAGTTTTTTTTCTTGAAGATTAAGAGCGTGTGATGCAGGATGGGCCTTAGAATTTCAGAGAAAACGTGTCATTCTCACAACCTATAATGGAGTAACCAATTGTTAGCAACACACTAGTACAGAGATCAATTGCTCAAGGATTTGAACTACAAGCCATGGATTCACCAAGGTTTAGCTAGTACAGAGGAGGAGAGGAACACGAGAGGAAGAAGATACAGAAGCAGAGGAGGCCGAAGCCGTCCAATTCCTAGCCGACTTGTCTGTTGCCGATGGCCTCGTATATGTAGTTGCTTTCTTGCCAGGCCTCCGTGCAGCCCAAGCCGAGCAGCATATGGCCCAGCCCAGCACACTAGTAGGGTTCGCTAACATTCCCCACTCCTTAAAATTCAGCTTGACCTCAAGCTGATGCCATGGCGAACCTCCTGGATCCCATGGTACTTGATGCTTCATGACTTCGCCGAGGTTGTAGTGGGTGCCGTAGTTGAGGCGGAGCCTGGCGAGGTTGAGGTAGCAGATGACGCCGACTTGCTCAAGGAAGTAGTCGTTGCTGGTTTTCACTTGGTCGCAAGAAGCGTCGAGGTAGTAGTGTTGGTTAACATAGACTTGGTTGAAGTAGTAAGCCTGGTCGAGGTCCTGGTCGCAGCAGTAGGGTGGAGCTGCAACATTCCTCCTTCCTTTTGATCCCGCTGGTTTGTTGCGTCTAGAAAGTTCCAGGAGCATTTGAACATCTAGCATTCTTGAGAGCAGATGCACATGTCTAGCATCACAATATTGCAGCAAGTAATCCAGTAGGGAGAGACTATTTTTGTCCATAACTGAATTTGTTGTATGAACATGTGTCCACAAGATGCATGACCAAACTGCAGATGTGTTTTGAATCACCCTCAAAATGTCAATCCAGCTGGACCGTGCAAATTTCCATAGAGAAACAAAACCATAGGGAAAAATCATTCCAGCAGTTACAGGTGCACAGTGATAAGGAACTGAATCTGCTGCCGATGACAAGTACTCAGATGCTTCCAGATATCGTGGTTGAAAAATCCTCTTAACATGACTGAAAGATCCAAACAGACCGTCCTCAATGGCCACTTCTTCGACACAAATTTCAGGATATGCAGAAGCCAAAGCAACATGGTGTTCTGTGTATTGCTGACAGAAAGTGTCAAGACAATTGAACTGGTACATGAACAATTGCCGCTTGTCCTTAGGTTTGTTGGCGCACACGGCAGAGCTACTCGTTTGCGGTGGCGTGAAGAGGTCAGGCTCAAGCGCCGCTGATGCCGCCGGTGTAGTAGTTGCCAGTGTCGACGCTAGAATACCAAACCAAAAATAACTTGGATTCCAGAACTTGTCCGGGTACAAGCTATAATACCACTCCTTGAAATGCACCAGAGCAACCACAAACCAAAGAAATTGCAAGGAATCCCCTTCTCGCATCGGTGGTGGCCAAGCTGGTTGGAACGCCAGAAAATTGCAGTAGTCTCTGTCATGCTTCAGCTGCTCTTGTTGGCGACAGTCAAGTATGCTGACCGGCTGCAGTTCAGTCAAAATTAAGAGGAATGGTGACCAAGGAACAGACTGCCACTGACAATGATTAGAACCCAACAAAGACCAAGCAATCTTCCATTGGTCTCTCGTACAGATGTATTTCAACCAAGGTCCAATGGTTAGCAGTGCAAGAGCATCAAAATCAGGACCCAATATTTCACAAGCATCAAGAAAGCATGCGATCCATGCTAATCCATGACTTATTACTAGTTCACTACTTGTTGCGAAAACTTGTCGCTTCTGGTTTTTATATGAGGAATTAAGACCCAGCTGATGGATGACACTACTGCCTTGAGCATGGATAATCGTGGTTGAATTAATTGCTCGCTGTCCAAGATCCCACGGCAATGCCAATAATTCCTCGGAACTATACCGGATACCGGTAAGAAAGCATGCCGAACCATTGCCAAAATGAGCTGTAACAAGTAGCTTGCTACTTGTGTCAATTTCATTTCTGCGTGGCCACTTACCACATCCTGTAGTTAACAAGTAGGACCTTGAACAGCCAAAACTCCAATTTCCTACATCCCACGGCCGTTGTGGTAACTTGTAATTCATATTGGAAATGGGGTGATCTGCTAACGATAGTACCTTGTGGAGCCTTCGTTGAGACTTGAAAACTCTCCACTGACCCAAATATTACTGAGTAGTAAGATTGCCAATAACAAACAGAGCATCAAATTCATTTGAAGCTACGATGACATGTGGTGACCATGTAAGTAGTGACTTGTCCTGCTCCTTGGTGACATTGATGCTGTCGTTGTTGTTGAGTAACTGGAACATGTTGACCTTCTTGACACGAGCACTCCTCAAAACTGCACTTAGTGGCATAAGACTAGAGTGGAAGTAGGCACATGCTACTCTCGTGAGCGGACATACACCGAGTGTAGATTCTGGCGATTCCATGCTGGTGTCTTGGTCTAAACTTTCTGTAGAACACCTGGAGGGCGCTGACATAGGAACACTTGGAAACACGCCGATGGCACCTATGTACGGCTTGAGGTGGAAATCATCGAGGCAAACCAATGGGACAACCACACTTGGAGCGAGTTCCATTGCTGCTGACGCCTCCATAGCGACATAGACGAGAGTTGTAGCATTGTCCCCGCCTGGGCTCGCCCCGACGGTGTCCATAGGCACCGCAGAGGAAATCTGTGTAGATGTCGACGCACACACAGAGGCCATGGCCGAACTGGTGTCGGAGATGGCATCGTGCGTGAGGGAGTTCATCGCTGTTGAGCTGTCACCCGAGATGTCCAGCATGGGGGTCGGACTGAAGGCCACGGCCGCTGGCTCGAGGTCGAAGCAGCCGCGCTCAGGGACGACACCGACGGCGACCTTGGACGAAGCTAATGTTTCGGTGGGAGTGGGCGCTGACATCGACCCGGTGACGGCGCGGCTTGGGCATTGTGTCGAACATGTTGCGGGCGACATGACAGCGAGGTCGGCGCCATGGGATGCGGCCATGCCTCGGTCGTTGCCGAGCCGTAGAATGGCCCCACGGTTGATGGAGGTCTCGGTGGTGGTCGCAGCAGGCATGCCGGACGTGGTGGTGACGACGTTGTGGATGCCCACCGCTCGAGCATGGCGTCTCTCTTTGATCTCCTCGCGGATGCGTTGCCTCGAGCCACCGGTGTAGGCACGCATCTCCTTGACGGCCGGATGTACCGCCCGATTGACGGCGGCCTCCACAGCCGCCTCCACGGCCGCCTCGATGGAGTTCACCAGTCGTGCCTTCCAATCCATGGAATTGAGGCTGAGTGGTGAAATTGAAGAAGGGTGGTGGGGATTGGCTCTGAATACCAATTGTTAGCAACACACTAGTACAGAGATCAATTGCTCAAGGATTTGAACTACAAGCCATGGATTCACCAAGGTTTAGCTAGTACAGAGGAGGAGAGGAACACGAGAGGAAGAAGATACAGAAGCAGAGGAGGCCGAAGCCGTCCAATTCCTAGCCGACTTGTCTGTTGCCGATGGCCTCGTATATGTAGTTGCTTTCTTGCCAGGCCTCCGCGCAGCCCAAGCCGAGCAGCATATGGCCCAGCCCAGCACACTAGTAGGGTTCGCTAACACCAAGCCAATAATGGTGTACCTTGACACCCCAACATAGGGATCCAGATCCATGTTCCGGATATGTATGAACCTTGACAGAACTGGTCCCAAGGAAGACGAAGATGAACAGGGATGAAAAGAAGAAGACGATGAAGGACCGGTGAAACAAGTTTTTTTTAGGGAATGCCATTCGGCGCACTTTATTTCATCATGGTCACATCGTTAACAAAGTCTGGAAGTAAAATAGTAGGGGGGTCGTCGTCCCAGTACATTGCTACTTTTGATTCATACGTTAACTTGGCTAAATTGTGTGCCGCTTTGTTTGCATTCCGAGGACAATGACTAAAAGAGACCAGACCAATTCTGAAAGCTTTCTGAAAAATATCCACTAAAATAGCAGTATACGGTGTCCATATTTCAACAACCCCAGTGCATGCTTCAATTACCTCAAGTGAATCAGATACAACAATTACTTTGCTGCAACCAAGGCATTCAACAAGATCAAGTCCCTTCTGAACTGTGTTGCCTCCGTTGTTGCCACGCTCAAACAAGTTGTTTAACACGCAGGAGGAACCAGCCACAGCTCGCCCCTGATGATCGCAGTATTGCCGAGGCTGCACCTGACCCATCAGGGTAATAGGAAGCATCAATGTTTAACTTGTAAAAAGACACTGAAGGTCTAGTCCACTTTGCATCAACAGCTACTGGACGTTGTGATGCTTTTGCATAGTTTGAGGTCAGCGCTTGTATTGCAAATGTTGTATTCATGGCCGGGGCAACTTTTACTCCTTTTACAGCCTCTCTCCTCTGGCACCAAATGTACCAAGCACCTACAGTAATAATTTCCTTCAAACCAATCTGACCAAACGCCAGATACCGATTACTTGGATCGGTCAATTCGTGCAAGATTTTCAGAGCCTGACTTATCAAGTTGCACCGTTGAAGTTATCATTTCTAATAAACCGAGTGATTTCCACACTTCCTTTGCACGTTTGCAAGTGAACATTAGATGTTGAATATCTTCCGCACCCCACCGACAGATAGGACATTGACTTATGGTTTTTATGTGGCGATTTGCAAGAACGGACAACCCTGAAATCGTCCCATGAAGTGCGCGCCACAAGAATTTTTTTACTTTGCTAGGAATTTGCAATTTCCACACCACCTCCCAAACAGGGTTCAGATTTGATCCACTCTGATCATCTAGCCTGCGTATCTTATCCCCAAATAGATGGTTCCATTCAGTATAATACGCAGACCGAACTGAGAAAGCTCCATGTCTTGTCATCTGCCGAGCTACAAAATCATCAACTGTACCAGGTATAACAGGGATTTGCAAGATTCTTACTGAGTCGACCGGACTGAAAATATCCAAAATCAACTCCTCATCCCATCTGCCAGTGATAGGGTTGATAAGTTGATCAACAGTACTTAGAACAATATTATTCCTTGGTGTTATGACTTTCCTCGATGGACTTGAGGGGATCCAATGATCCTCCCATATTTTAATGTTTTTCCCAGTGTCGACTCTCCAAATATGACCTCTTTTAAAAGTCTGTATCCCTGCAACAATACTCTGCCAAGTAAAGGAGGAACCCTTTTTTGGACCTGCTGACAATAAATCTCCGTTGGGAAAGTACTTAGCTTTCAGAACTCTCGCACACAAAGTATTGGGGTTTGTGATTAACCTCCACACTTGTTTTGCTAACATTGCCAAATTGAAAGCATGGAGATCACAGAACTCCATACCCCCATTCTGAAGGAAATATGCTCTAGAAGCAATAATAAAGTTATTATTTATTTCCTTATATCATGATAAATGTTTATTATTCATGCTAGAATTGTATTAACCGGACACATAATACTTGTGTGAATACATAGACAAACAGAGTGTCACTAGTATGCCTCTACTTGATTAGCTCGTTGATCAAAGATGGTTATGTTTCCTAGCCATTGACATGAGTTGTCATTTGATTAACGGGATCACATCATTAGGAGAATGATGTGATTGACTTGACCCATTCCGTTAGCTTAGCACTCGATCGTTTAGTATTCTGCTATTGCTTTCTTCATGACTTATACATGTTCCTATGACTATGCGATTATGCAACTCCCGTTTATCGGAGGAATACTTTGTGTGCTACCAAACGTCACAACGTAACCGGGTGATTATAAAGGTGCTCTACAGGTGTCTCCGAAGGTACTTGTTGGGTTGGCGTATTTCGAGATTAGGATTTGTTACTCCGATTGTCGGAGAGGTATCTGTGGGCCCACTCGGTAATGCACATCACTATAAGCCTTGCAAGCATTGAAACTAATGAGTTAGTTGCAGGATGATGTATTACAGAACGAGTACAGAGACTTGCCGGTAACGAGATTGAACTAGGTATTGAGATACCGACGATCGAATCTCGGGCAAGTAACATACCGATGACAAAGGGAACAACGTATGTTGTTATGCGGTTTGACCGATAAAGATCTTCGTAGAATATGTGGGAGCCAATATGAGCATCCAGGTTCCGCTATTGGTTATTGACCGGAGACCTGTCTCGGTCATGTCTACATAGTTCTCGAACCCATAGGGTCCGCACGCTTAAAGTTCAATGACGGTTATATTATGAGTTTATGTGTTTTGATGTACCGAAGGTAGTTCGGAGTCCCGGATGTGATCACGGACATGATGAGGAGTCTCGAAATGGTCGAGACATAAAGATTGATATATTGGAAGCCTATATTTGGACATCGGAAGTGTTCCGGGTGAAATCGGGATTTTACCGGAGTACCGGGGGTTACCGGAACCCCCCCGGGGGTTTAATGGGCCAAGATGGGCCTTAGTGGAGAAGAGGAGGGGCGGCCAGGGCAGGCCGCGCGCCCCCTCCCCCTCTAGTCCGAATTGGACAAGGAGGGGGGGGGGCGGCGTCCCCCTTTCCTTCCTCTCTCCCTCCTCCTTCCCCCTTCTCCTACTCCAACTAGGAAAGGAGGGAGTCCTACTCCCGGTGGGAGTAGGACTCCTCCCTGGCGCGCCTCCTCCTGGCCGGCCGCCTCTCCCCCCTTGCTCCTTTATATACGGGGGCAGGGGGGCACCTCTAGACACAACAATTGATCCCTTGGATCTCTTGGCTGTGTGCGGTGCCCCCCTCCACCATAGTCCACCTCGATAATATCGTAGCGGTGCTTAGGCGAAGCCCTGCGTCGGTAGTACATCATCATCGTCACCATGCCATCGTGCTGACGGAACTCTTCGTCAAAGCTCGGCTGGATCGGAGTTCGAGGGACGTCATCGAGCTGAACGTGTGCTGAACTCGGAGGTGCCGTACGTTTGGTACTTGATCGATCGGATCGTGAAGACGTATGACTACATCAACCGCGTTGTGCTAACGCTTCCGCTTTCGGTCTACGAGGGTACGTGGACAACACTCTCCCCTATCGTTGCTATGCATCACCATGATCCTGTGTGTGCGTAGGAATTTTTTTGAAATTACTACGTTCCCCAACAGTGGCATCAGAGCCTGGTTTTATGCGTAGATGTTATATGCACGAGTAGAACACAAGTGAGTTGTGGGCGATACAAGTCATACTGCTTACCAGCATGTCATACTTTGGTTCGGCGGTATTGTTGGATGAAGCGGCCCAGACCGACATTACGCGTACGCTTACGTGAGACTGGTTCTACCGACGTGCTTTGCACACAGGTGGATGGCGGGTGTCAGTTTCTCCAACTTTAGTTGAACCGAGTGTGGCTACGCCCGTTCCTTGAGAAGGTTAAAACATCACTAACTTGACGAACTATCGTTGTGGTTTTGATGCGTAGATAAGAACGGTTCTTGCTCAGCCCGTAGCAGCCACGTAAAACTTGCAACAACAAAGTAGAGGATGTCTAACTTGTTTTTGCAGGGCATGTTGTGATGTGATATGGTCAAGGCATGATGCTATATTTTATTGTATGAGACGATCATGTTTTGTAACCGAGTTATCGGCAACTGGCAGGTGCCATATGGTTGTCGCTTTATTGTATGCAATGCAATTGCCCTGTAATTGCTTTACTTTATCACTAAGCGGTAGCGATAGTCGTAGAAGCATAAGTTGGCGAGACGACAACGATGCTACGATGGAGATCAAGGTGTCGCGCCGGTGACGATGGTGATCATGACGGTGCTTCGAAGATGGAGATCACAAGCACAAGATGATGATGGCGATATCATATCATTTATATTGATTGCATGTGATGTTTATCTTTCATGCATCTTATCTTGCTTTGATTGACGGTAGCATTATAAGATGATCCCTCACTAAATTATCAAGGTACAAGTGTTCTCCCTGAGTATGCACCGTTGCGAAAGTTCTTCGTGCTGAACACCACGTGATGATCGGGTGTGATAGGCTCTACGTTCAAATACAACGGGTGCAAAACAGTTGCACACGCGGAATACTCAGGTTAAACTTGACGAGCCTAGCATATGCAGATATGGCCTCGGAACACTGAGACCGGAAGGTCGAGCGTGAATCATATAGTAGATATCATCAACATAGTGATGTTCACCATTGAAACTATTCCATCTCACGTGATGATCGGACATGGTTTAGTTGATTTGGATCACGTGATCACTTAGAGGATTAGAGGGATGTCTATCTAAGTGGGAGTTCTTAAGTAATATGATTAATTGAACTTAAATTTATCATGAACTTAGTACCTGATAGTATTTTGCTTGTCTATGTTGATTGTAGATAGATGGCCCATGCTGTTGTTCCGTTGAATTTTAATGCGTTCCTTGAGAAAACAAAGTTGAAAGATGATGGTAGAAATTACACGGACTGGGTCCGTAACTTGAGGATTATCCTCATTGCTGCACAGAAGAATTACGTCCTAGAAGCACCGCTAGGTGCCAGACCTGCTGCAGGAGCAACACCAGATGTTATGAACGTCTGGCAGAGCAAAGTTGATGACTACTCGATAGTTCAGTGTGCCATGCTTTACGGCTTAGAACCGGGACTTCAACGACATTTTGAACGTCATGGAGCATATGAGATGTTCCAGGAGTTGAAGTTAATATTTCAAACAAATGCCCGGATTGAGAGATATGAAGTCTCCAATAAGTTCTACAGCTGTAAGATGGAGGAGAATAGTTCTGTCAGTGAGCATATACTCAGAATGTCTGGGTATAACAATCACTTGATTCAACTGGGGGTTAATCTTCCGGATGATAGCGTCATTGACAGAATTCTTCAATCACTGCCACCAAGCTACAAGAGCTTCGTGATGAACTATAACATGCAAGGGATGGATAAGACGATTCCCGAGCTCTTCACAATGCTAAAGGTTGCGGAGGTAGAAATCAAGAAGGAGCATCAAGTGTTGATGGTCAACAAGACCACCAGTTTAAAGAAAAAGGGCAAAGGGAAGAAGAAGGGGAACTTCAAGAAGAACAGCAAACAAGTTGCTGCTCAGGAGAAGAAACCCAAGTCTGGACCTAAGCCTGAGACTGAGTGCTTCTACTGCGAACAGACTGGTCACTTGAAGTGGAACTGCCCCAAGTATTTGGCGGATAAGAAGGATGGCAAGGTGAACAAAGGTATATGTGATATACATGTTATTGATGTGTACCTTACTAATGCTCGTAGTAGCACCTGGGTATTTGATACTGGTTCTGTTGCTAATATTTGCAACTCGAAACAGGGACTACGGATTAAGCAAAGATTGGCTAAGGACGAGGTGACGATGCACGTGGGAAATGGTTCCAAAGTCGATGTGATCGCGGTCGGCACGCTACCTCTACATCTACCTTCGGGATTAGTTTTAGACCTGAATAATTGTTATTTGGTGCCAGCGTTGAGCATGAACATTATATCTGGATCTTGTTTGATGCGAGACGGTTATTCATTTAAATCAGAGAATAATGGTTGTTCTATTTATATGAGTAATATCTTTATGGTCATGCACCCTTGAAGAGTGGTCTATTTTTATTGAATCTCGATAGTAGTGATACACATATTCATAATATTGAAGCCAAAAGATGCAGAGTTGATAATGATAGTGCAACTTATTTGTGGCACTGCTGTTTAGGTCATATTGGTGTAAAGCGCATGAAGAAACTCCATACTGATGGACTTTTGGAACCACTTGATTATGAATCACTTGGTACTTGCGAACCGTGCCTCATGGGCAAGATGACTAAAATGCCGTTCTCCGGAACTATGGCGCGAAAAACAGATTTGTTGGAAATCATACATACAGATGTATGTGGTCCGATAAATGTTGAGGCTCGCGGCGGGTACCGTTATTTTCTCACCTTCACAGATGATTTAAGTAGACATGGGTATATCTACTTAATGAAACATAAGTCTGAAACATTTGAAAAGTTCAAAGAATTTCAGAGTGAAGTTGAAAATCATCGTAACAAGAAAATAAAGTTTCTACGATCTGATCGTGGAGGAGAATATTTGAGTTACGAGTTTGGTCTTCATTTGAAACAATGCGGAATAGTTTCGCAACTCACGCCACCCGGAACACCACAGCGTAATGGTGTGTCCGAACGTCGTAATCATACTTTACTAGATATGGTGCGATCTATGATGTCTCTTACTGATTTACCGCTATCATTTTGGGGTTATGCTTTAGAGACGGCTGCATTCACGTTAAATAGGGCACCATAGAAATCCGTTGAGACGACGTCTTATGAACTGTGGTTTGGCAAGAAACCAAAGTTGTCGTTTCTTAAAGTTTGGGGCCGTGATGCTTATGTGAAAAAGCTTCAACCTGATAAACTCGAACCCAAATCGGAGAAATGTGTCTTCATAGGATACCCAAAGGAAACTGTTGGGTACACCTTCTATCACAGATCTGAAGGCAAGACTTTTGTTGCTAAATTTGGATCCTTTCTAGAGGAGTTTCTCTCGAAAGAAGTGAGTGGGAGGAAAGTAGAACTTGATGAGGTAACTGTACCTGCTCCCTTATTGGAAAGTAGTTCATCACAGAAACCGGTTTCTGTGATACCTACACCAATTAGTGAGGAAGTTAATGATGATGATCATGAAACTTCATATCAAGTTGTTACTGAACCTCGTAGGTCAACCAGAGTAAGATCCGCACCAGAGTGGTACGGTAATCCTGTTCTGGAGGTTATGTCACTAGACCATGACGAACCTACGAACTATGAAGAAGCGATGGTGAGCCCAGATTCCGCAAAATGGCTTGAGGCCATGAAATCTGAGATGGGATCCATGTATGAGAACAAAGTGTGGACTTTGGTTGACTTGCCCAATGATCGGCAAGCCATTGAGAATAAATGGATCTTCAAGAAGAAGACTGATGCTGACGGTAATGTTACTGTCTATAAAGCTCGACTTGTTGCAAAAGGTTTTCGACAAGTTCAAGGGATTGACTACGATGAGACTTTCTCACCCGTAGCGATGCTTAAGTCTATCCGAATCATGCTAGCAATTGCCGCATTTTATGATTATGAAATTTGGCAAATGGATGTCAAAACTGCATTCTTGAATGGATTTCTGGAAGAAGAGTTGTATATGATGCAGCCGGAAGGTTTTGTCGATCCAAAGGGAGCTAACAAAGTGTGCAAGCTCCAGCGATCCATTTATGGACTGGTGCAAGCCTCTCAGAGTTGGAATAAACGCTTTGATAGTGTGATCAAAGCATATGGTTTTATACAGACTTTTGGAGAAGCCTGTATTTACAAGAAAGTGAGTGGGAGCTCTGTAGCATTTCTGATATTATATGTGGATGACATGTTGCTGATTGGAAATGATATAGAATTTCTAGATAGCATAAAGGGATACTTGAATAAGAGATTTTTAATGAAGGACCTCGGTGAAGTTGCTTATATATTGGGCATCAAGATCTATAGAGATAGATCAAGACGCTTAATTGGACTTTCACAAAGCACATACCTTGACAAAAAAATTAAGAATTTCTGGAAGTTGATTAAGACTCAATGCCCGACCACTGCATAAGATAGAGAGAAGATGAAAGATGTTCCCTATGCTTCAGCCATAGGCTCTATCATGTATGCAATGCTGTGTACCGGACCTGATGTGCCTTGCTATAAGTTTAGCAGGGAGGTACCAAAGTAATCCAGGAGTGGATCACTGGACAGCGGTCAAGAACATCCTGAAATACCTGAAAAGGACTAAGGATATGTTTCTCGTTTATGGAGGTGACAAAGAGCTAGTCGTAAATGGTTACGTCGATGCAAGCTTTGACACTGATCCGGATGATTCTAAATCGCAAACCGGATACGTGTTTACATTGAACGGTGGAGCTGTCAGTTGGTGCAGTTCTAAACAAAGCGTTGTGGCAGGATCTACATGTGAAGCGGAGTACATAGCTGCTTCGGAAGCAGCAAATGAAGGAGTCTGGATGAAGGAGTTCATATCCGATCTAGGTGTCATACCTAGTGCATCGGGTCCAATGAAAATCTTTTGTGACAATACTGGTGCAATTGCCTTGGCAAAGGAATCCAGATTTCATAAGAGAACCAAGCACATCAAGAGACGCTTCAACTCCATCCGGGATCAAGTCCAGGTGGGAGACATAGAAATTTGCAAGATACATACGGATCTGAATGTTGAAGACCCGTTGACTAAGCCTCTTCCACGAGCAAAACATGATCAGCACCAAGGCTCCATGGGTGTTAGAATCATTACTGTGTAATCTAGATTATTGACTCTAGTGCAAGTGGGAGACTGAAGGAAATATGCCCTAGAGGCAAAAATAAAGTTATTATTTATTTCCTTATATCATGATAAATGTTTATTATTCATGCTAGAATTGTATTAACCGGACACATAATACTTGTGTGAATACATAGACAAACAGAGTGTCACTAGTATGCCTCTACTTGACTAGCTCGTTGATCAAAGATGGTTATGTTTCCTAGCCATTGAAATGAGTTGTCATTTGATTAACGGGATCACATCATTAGGAGAACGATGTGATTGACTTGACCCATTCCGTTAGCTTAGCACTCGATCGTTTAGTATTCTGCTATTGCTTTCTTCATGACTTATACATGTTCCTATGACTATGAGATTATGCAACTCCCGTTTACCGGAGGAACACTTTGTGTGCTACCAAATGTCACAACGTAATTGGGTGATTATAAAGGTGCTCTACAGGTGTCTCCGAAGGTACTTGTTGGGTTGGCGTATCTCGAGATTAGGATTTGTCACTCCGATTGTCGGAGAGGTATCTCTGGGCCCACTCGGTAATGCACATCACTATAAGCCTTGCAAGCATTGCAACAAATGAGTTAGTAGCGGGATGATGTATTACGGAACGAATAAAGAGACTTGACGGTAACGAGATTGAACTAGGTATTGAGATATCGACGATCGAATCTCGGGGAAGTAACATACCGATGACAAAGGGAACAACGTATGTTGTTATGCGGTTTGACCGATAAAGATATTCGTAGAATATGTGGGAGCCAATATGAGCATCTAGGTTCCGCTATTGGTTATTGACCGGAGACATGTCTACATAGTTCTCGAACCCGTAGGGTCCGCATGCTTAAAGTTCAATGATGGTTATATTATGAGTTTATGTGTTTTGATGTACCGAAGGTAGTTCGGAGTCCCGGATGTGATCACGGACATGACGAGGAGTCTCGAAATGGTCGAGACATAAAGATTGATACATTGGAAGCCTATATTTGGACATCGGAAGTGTTCCGGATGAAATCGGGATTTTACCGGAGTACCGGGGGTTACCGGAACCCCCCCGGGGGTTTAATGGGCCAAGATGGGCCTTGGTGGAGAAGAGGAGGGGCGGCCAGGGCAGGCCGCGTGCCCCCTCCCCCTCTAGTCCAAATTGGACAAGGAGGGGGGAGGGCGGCGCCCCCCTTTCCTTCCTCTCTCCCTCCTCCTCCCCCCTTCTCCTACTCCAACTAGGAAAGGAGGGAGTCCTGGTGGGAGTAGGACTCCTCCCTGGCGCGCCTCCTCCTGGCCGGCCGCCTCTCCCCCTTGCTCCTTTATATACGGGGGCAGGGGGCACCTCTAGACACAATAATTGATCCCTTGGATCTCTTGGCCATGTGCGGTGCCCCCCTCCACCATAGTCCACCTCGATAATATCGTAGCGGTGCTTAGGCGAAGCCCTGCGTCGGTAGTACATCATCATCGTCGCCACGCCGTCGTGCTGACGGAACTCTCCCTCAAAGCTTGGTTGGATCGGAGTTCGAGGGATGTCATCGAGCTGAACGTGTGCTGAACTCGGAGGTGCCATATGTTCGGTACTTGATCGGTCGGATCGTGAAGACGTACGACTACATCAACCGCGTTGTGCTAACGCTTCCGCTTTCGGTCTACGAGGGTACATGGACAACACTCTCCCCTCTCGTTGCTATGCATCACCATGATCCTGTGTGTGCGTAGGATTTCTTTTGAAATTACTACGTTCCCCAACACATTCTTCTTCGGGATACACATACGCCACGATGCAAACCAATGCATCTGTTTACCATTATCATCATCCCCCCACCAAAACGCAGCCATGGCATCAGTTATCTCTTTGCAAATTTCCTTCGGGATTTTAGAAACCCCCATGGCAAAAACAGGAATGGATTGAATCACCGCTTCAATAAAATTTCTTTCCCTCCCATAGATAAAATCTTCTCCTATGCACAAAACGGATGCCCACACACCAGCGTGCCCCTAGGTAACAGAACGGGTGCTCACACAGGGATTAAACCGGTGAAACAGGGTTAAAAAGAAAGAAAGCATGTAACAGAACGGGTGCCCACACACCAACGTGCCCCTAGGAATTTTCGAATAGTAGTACAACTGTTCGTCGTGTGCACAACACTTCCGTATCAACTATGCCTTCAACGGTTCAAAAAAAAAACTATGCCTTCTTCACTCAAAAATTTATTTAAACTTCCCACATGGGGATCTCGTCTGCGACAACAGGCAAAATAAAGTCTGGGGGCACATGCAGCCACACCTTGCAAATTTTATTCGTTGCAGCTTCCTTCACTAACGAGTGGGCAGCTCCATTTGCTTCTCTTCTCACCCAAGAAATCTTCCAGCTTTCCCTTGATGCCAACAACTGCCTGACTTCCTCCACAATAGGCCCCAGAGGTGAGAAATCTTTCTGCACGTTCTGGAGCTTGCACACAATCGTCTTGCAATCCATCTCGATGTGTAGGTTTGTGATGTTTAGATCATTCGCCAACTGGGCAGCTCTCCTGCATGCCAGGAGCTCAATCCTCTCCGGGTCACTCCCTAGTGGGAGGACATGGCATGCGCCACCCACATATGCTCCGACATGGTTCCTGAAGATCATTCCGGCTCCCCCTATCTCTCCCCCCTTAGTTGTTGCACCATCCACATTGACCTTGATCCACCCCTCCGCCGGGGGTCTCCACTTTTCTTTCACCACCGGCTTTACCTGCTTGGTCTTCCGCACGTGGATAGCCTGCCACTCGATCATCAAGTTGAAGACCCTTTGCGCAATAGACTCTGCTTCTTCAATCCTCTGTCCATCGCGTGCATTGTTCCTCGCAAGCCACAACGCGTACGTGCCCTGTACCATAATAGCCCGCTCATCATCTGAGGCCTCCGCAAACCACGAGAGCAACCATCTTGACAACGCACTCTGGGAACAAACTGACTCCGGTGGGATCGCCACCGGTACTCCCAACTCCGAATGCATTATCTTCCAAAACTTCACCGAATGATAGCAGCCCCAGAATCTATGGAGGTTCGTCTACTCCCGGCCACAGGCATTACAGGAAACACCTGCCTTGATCTTCCTCCTCAAGAGTTACGCACCCACGGCCAGGCCATTTCGTATCAGTCGCCACATATGAATTTTTACTTTGCCCGGTGCAACTGTGTCCCAAAGGCTCAACCAGGACTTATGATCCACCACAGAGGATGAGGACTCCGGCCGTCCGGATCTCAGCCGTTTTTGGCTCATGCGGAGATGGTACACCGACCGGACAGTGAAGATGCCATTTTTAGTGTAATTCCAGGCTTGGTAATCTTGTACCTCCGGTCCCCCAACTGGGACTTGTAATATTCATGTGCTTCATCTGGAAGAAACATCTCCAGCACCAGATTTCTATTCCAAGAGCGAACATCGCCCTCGATCAGATCCCCGACTTGCGTAATGCCCACCATGTATCGTTGTCCCAGTGGCCTTAGACTACCGCTCCTAGGTACCCAATTGTCATGGTGGATCTTGACTTGCGAGCCGTCCCCTATACGCCAGATCAGGCCATCAATGAGCAGGTCACGTCCGTGTAATATGCTCCTGAATGTGTACGATCCCCCGTCCGAGCATGTGGCATCTAAGATTGATCTGTCGGAGTAATACCTTGCCCTTAGAACCCTTCCACATAACGACTCTGGCACTTGTAGCAGGCGCCATGCTTGTTTGGCTAGCATGGCTTGATTGAACGCTTTGGGATCTTGAAATCCTAGCCCCCCTTCATTCTTTATCATACACATTCTATCCCAGCCGACCTAGTGCACCTTCTTATGACCATCTGCTTCGCCCCACCAGAATTTCGAAGAAATAGAAGACAGGTTCCCGCACATTTTCTTCGTGAGTTGAAAACTGCTCATGGTAAAAGTTGGTGTTGACTGGAAGCCGAACTTGACAAGCACCTCTCTCGCCACCTTAGACCAGCCTTGACCCTTCCATCCAGATACTTTTCCTTTTGCACTCTCCTTTATGTACATGAACGTACCGTCCTTGGATCTCCCAACCACCGTGGGCAGGCCCAAATACCTCTCACTCAGCGCCTCCTCTATTATTTGCAACACCTGCTTGAGCTCATTTTTATCATCATCCGATGTACCCTTGCCAAAGAAGACCGCTGATTTTTGGAGGTTAACTTTTTGACCCGAGGCCACCTCATAATCCAGCAGTATATGGCGCAAAGCCTCGAAGTTCTCTCTTGATCCCTCCACAAAGACTACACTGTCGTCAGCGAAGAGCAAATGAGTGACAGTTGGTCCACCACTCCCAAAAGAGACCCCCTTGATGTTCTTCTCCCTCTGAGCATCTTTCAGCAATGCAGAGAAGCCTTCTACACAAAACAGGAAAAGATACGGGGAGAGAGGATCTCCCTGCCGGAGCCCTCTGGTGGGATGAAATCTTTCGGATAGGCCCCCATTTAACTTCACCGAGAACGTCGCTGTTTTCACGCACCTCATAACCATCTCTGTCCAGTGATCGGAGAAGCCAAATTTCAGCATCATTTGTTCTAGGAAGTCCCACTCCACCCGGTCGTAAGCCTTCATCATGTCCAGTTTGACAGCACACATAGGTTTCCTCCTCTTCCTTTTCCTAATTGCATGCACACATACATACACTACCAGAACGTTATCCGTTATAAGCCTGCCTAGCACGAATGCACTCTGCTCTGAGATCATGAACGGAAGAACCACCTTGAGGAGATTGGCCAGTGCCTTCGCCGCAATCTTATAAAGCACGTTGCATAGGCTGATGGGGCGGAACTGCGCCAGCAGCTCCGGCGCCTTCACTTTCGGAATCATCACAATAATCGTGTCGTTGAAGCCATTTGGAGCCGCCGTCCTCGCGAGGAAATCACAAACTGCACCGCACACATCCTCCTTCACCAGCGCCCAGTGGCGTTGGTAGAACATGTCCGGGAGGCCGTCCGGTCCCGATGCTTTAGTGGGCCCCATTTGGAAGAGGGCCTGCTCGACCTCGTCATCGGTGAAAGGAGCCCCAAGTTTTGCATTCATCTCATCAGTCACTGCTCCTTGAATGTGTTGCAGAACCCTCTCCCCATTCGACGCACCCTCAGAAGCGAAGAGGTGGGCATAGAACTGAGCGGCCATCTTCCTCATCCCATCATCGTCCATGCACTCCGTCCCATCTTCTCTCCTTAGCGCCTTGACTGTGTTCTTTCTTTTTCGGTGTGAGGCTCGGTTTTGAAAGTACTTTGTATTTTGGTCCCCCTTCGTTAACCAATCTACCCTCGATCGTTTCTTGTAATACACCTCTTCCCTCTCGTAAAGCTCATGCAGTTGGTCTTCAATCTCCTTTATCTCCTGTCTATATCCCGTACGGGCGGCCCACTCTTTCGCATCCACCAAATGTGCCTTAAGGTGCGCAATTTGCCTCTTTATGGAACCAAAAACCTTTCAACTCCACTCTTGCATGGATCTTGTCGCTGCCTTTAAACTGTTAAACGTTGTTGCAAGTCGCCCTTCATGCTGATTGGCTGCATGAGCCACCCCCCATGTAGCGGCTACCATGGCCTCGTAATCCTCATGCCTCGCCCATGCTGCCTCGTACATAAAGGATCTATGTCCCCGCGCACGAGATTCCCCCGCCATCACCAACGCTTTAATGATTAGCGCTTGATGGTCTGATTCTTCAGTCATCACATGTTGCGCTTCGATAGACGGGAATAAATGCGCAAAGTCACCATTACACGTCGCCCTGTCCAGCCGTACCTGAATATTATCTCCATGCTCCCTCTTGTTATCCCACGTAAACGGGTACCCTGAGAAACCGAGATCCGCCAGCCCGCAGTCGGACAAGCAGTCTTCAAAGAGCTCCATTTGTCTCCTACGTCTTGGGTTACTACCCTGCTGTTCATCCTGTTTAAGAGCTTCATTGAAATCTCCCGCACATAGCCATGGGAGGTTGTCTTGGGCACTAAGATATCGCAAAATCTCCCACGTCTTCGTTCTTTTGTCGATGCAGGGCTCCCCATAGATTCCAGTGAATCTAAAGGAGGCACCATCACACACGATCGCCGCATCGGTGTAATACTGGCACCACGGCCTCACTGTTACTTCAACATGATCCCTCCACCACAGCGCTAGTCCTCCACTCTTTCCCTTACAATCCACCGCTACCCCTTTACTGAACCCCAAGCTCCACTTAAGCCTATCCATCGCCCCTGATCTCTTTTTAGTTTCTGATAAGAACACCACCGCTGGGTTGTATGACCTAATCAGGCCCCGTAGTTCGCCTACTGCCGAGTCCAACCCCAACCCCCGGCAGTTCCAGGCCAAAATGATCATCGCTCCCGGCGGCCCTGCTCCCTGGCAGGGTCCGCCGATAAATCGACCTGCTCTTCGATGCGATCAAACACAGAGGAAGTCTTCTGTCTCGTGTCTCGGATAAAGGATTCATCACCATCCTGCTTGTCACCCTCCCCTTTGGGCACCCACATCTGTCTCGGCCTCCTCTTTCTTGAATTAGGAGCACCATGGGGACTGTCTTCCCTCCGTCTCCTCTCCTCATGATCCTGCCTAGGTTTCCTGACATAGTGCCCCCTCCTCCTCTCTGTAGGGTAGTGTGGGTGATATCCATATCTTCCATCTCCACCTCTGCTGGATGAGCCCCGCTCCCATTGGCCTCGCACATGATTCTGCTCACGTTCGACATCCCTCTGCCTCTGCCGTTCCTTGAGCTTTTCCCTCAGATCTCTCTCTTTCTTCCTTTCTATCTCATGCCTGAGATGTCTTTCTTCTGGCCATTCTCTTCTATACCTGTCCTTGCTGGGGGAGTCAACTACCCCTCTCTCTACTCGATTCTGCCCGCCAGTGCGTGCATTCACCGGTCGATCAAATTCGGCGTTCAGGTTGCGTTTCACTGGAGCATCCCGTCCGCGAGCATGGCCGTCCTGCTCCCTGTTATTTCCGTCCGATTGTGAACTCATAAAACTGTTGCTAGTCGTGATGTTGTTCTTTCCTCCCTTGGTCTCGTTCTTAGAGCCAGTGCTCCTACCTGGTGAGGCTCTCAGCCAGCCCCCCATTGCTCCGCTTTATTTACAGGAGGCTCGCAGCGTCCATTCACATGCACCAATCTTCCACACTCAAAGCAGAAGTGTGGAACCTTTTCATAATGAAAATCAAACCAGGTGCCCACTTTATCCTCCTGAGAGGTCTTGAGGACGAAACCACGGACCAGGGGTTCAAAAAGTGAAATCCTAGCTCTAACCTGCAGTTGGTTTCCTCTGGCCATCCCATCTTTATCGACATCCACTTTCACAACTTCACCAAGCCAATTTCCCAGGGCTTTGCCAAAGGCCTCTGTTCTTTTTCCTGGTGGAAGATCAGTGACTCTGACCCACACATCTATCCTGTCAAACACCATCTCCGATGGCCGTACATTGCTCTCATATTCCTTCAACGCCAGCACATTGAAATCATATTGCCATGGTCCACTGTTCATAGCATGCTTCCAGTCCCCTTCACTCCCAAAGTGGACAACGAAGATGTTGTCGCCCATGTCTCGGAACCTTGCCTCATGATGGAGCCCCCAAGCCTTATGCATCATTTTCTCTAGCACCGTCCTGTTGAGGGGTCGCGGAGAGAAAGCTTTCCCAACCGCCGACCACTTCAAGTTCTTGGGCAAGATCTGATCTGGTTCCTCGAAGACGAAACCCTCCGCCTCCTTGTCTAACATCACCATACCTCCCAGTCTCGTAGAGAGGCTTGCAGCGGGATCTGGCGTTTTGCACGTGATCGGGGACTCTGAGGATCCCCCGCTTGCTGCTTTCCCCGGGGTCGCTGTCGCCACCGGGTTCGCCTTTGCCGCCGGTGTCACCGCAGATTTCTCCTTCGCCTTCTCCCCCATGGCAGCGCCGCGTAGGGGAGAGAGGCTACACCAGTCCGCATCGAGGGAGGCGCAGTTGCCGCCCTAGACACCACCGTAAACCACACCACCCCCGCCGCCAAAACCCTAACCCTAGCGCTGGCAGCAGATCGCCTAGCAATCGCCTGTCAGTCGCCCGTAGCGTTTCAACGCGTGGTGGACCCAAACCCAGGCAGATGTGTGCCTTGAAATAATCATCATACATGACCCGATGACCATGTTTAATCTATGTCGGAATCAATCAGATTTCGCCGGTTCACCTAGAATAAATTTCACTTTTTTATTAACAAATCTATTTTCTCTTATGCACAGGACAGGCGAACATCATCACATCACAGTGGTATACAAGCTTTTCACACAGAGTTGCGCCGAATTAATCTAGAACTTGTCTATTGAAACACCGTCCCTGACAACCTCATAGGCGTCGCGATTCCGGGTCTTGTTCAAGCCTGCGCAGAAATGCACCTTGGAGGCTTCCGTCCTGACGGCGGTCACCTTTATCCAGATGAGGATCTTGGTCTTGATGCCCTCCACCTCCGACAGCTTCCCCTTGTTGAGTTTGCCGGTCACGCAGGTGAAGAACCGGAGCACCAACGAATCCTTGTAGCCAACCTCGCACGCCGACGCGATGTGCACCGTGAGCTTCTTTGTCTCCTCGTCAAACTCGTAATTGGTCGCGTCTTGTGGGAAGAGGCCCATTGGAAGGTCGTATTCCTTTAGGAGTTGAGGCAATGGTTTCTGCATTTTTCCTGAAACCAAAATGGTTGGTTACTTTCTTGCTCGCATGGCCACACAGACCGAGGGAGATGAAATCATGCGTAGTGTGCCTTTTGAACCAGGATTAGCAAAGCTAGGGAAGGGTACCTTACCTTTTATTTTGTTTACCATCCATTTGGCTCCATCTCCCATGCTGCTTGATATACTCTGAATCAAAATAGCAAATGGTTTATGGAGTCAGCAACTCAGCACACAAGAAAGAAAAAGGAACTCCTTACTAGTTCCCATTACCTGGAGACATAGCAAGCAAAAGCCACCCAACACAGAATCTTATGGAACCAAGATATTTATGCAAGGCTTTATTCACTCGAATGCTGCATGGTCAGGGAGGTGAGGTCGGCATCCATAACAGGACAACAACATTCTACTCCTTCCGTTCCTAAATATAAATTTTTCTAGAGATTTTAATATAAACTATATATGGATGTATATAGACATAGTTTAGAGTGTAGATTCATTCATTTTGCTCCCTATGTAGTTCATATTGGAATCTCTAGAAAAAATTATATTTAGAAACCGAGGAAGTAAATGACAACACAGAACACAAATACACAATAGCTCTGATCTATCTCAAGTCAGACCGTTCTTCATCCTGCAAGTAAAGGCCCTACACATATGGGCTACCAATGCAAGGAGGGTATTTCAGAGGGCAGCTTGAGCTGATTAATCCCATCGGATACAGCAGGGGAGAGTATTTGACAAAAAACTACTACATTAGGGGTTCCCGTCCCACTGAACTACCGCATTAAAAAAAATGACTGATAACTACCAATTTTTTTAATTTTGTGACTAAAAACTACCACTTTTGAAAAATGCCCAGTTTAGACGATTTAAACGTGTTTATGACAGGCAGAACCCACCCGTCAAGGCTGACATGGCGGCAAAGTCAACTACGTTTGTTTTGACCGTCAGGTTAACCGTTATGACAGGTGGGGCCCACATCAACCTTCTTCTTCCTCCTCTCACTCTCTTTGGCATTTCAACAAACACCTTATGTGCATGGGAGGAGAGCAGGTGAGCTCCGGCCCACCACGAACGCGAGCATGCTCATCCAGCTGCTCCTGTGTCGATTGGGAGGAGCGGGTGAGGAAGCCAGGTACATTCCGCGTCGGTGGAGCTGAGCACGAGCGCCGGGTCCACGTCGCCGGCCGACTTGGTGGTGCGGGTGGTGCTCTGGAGCAGTGTCGTCGAGGTGTACGCGGGCGTGGCTGCACCCAGCGGCGCTACTCGTCCTCCACCTAGCGTACTCGCCAGCAAGCTCGCGACGCAGGCCGCCTGCGCCACGCTCCACGGCGACCGGCCGCGCTCGCTCTCCGAGCTAGTCCGCGGCACGCCCCGGCCCGTGCCCTCTTCACCGGCGCCGCACTGGTCGCCGCCGCGGAGCCCGCGTCCACGGCCGTCCCTGTTGGGAATCGTAGCATAATTTAAAATTTTCCTACGCTCACCAAGATGCATCTATGGAGTCTACTAGCAACGAGGGGAAGGGAGTGCATCTACATACCCTTGTAGATCGCGAGCGGAAGCGTTCCAATGAACGTGGATGACGGAGTCGTACTCGCCGTGATCCAAATCACCGATGACCGAGTGCCGAACGTACGGCACCTCCGCGTTCAACACACGTACGGTGCAGCGACGTCTCCTCCTTCTTGATCCAGCAAGGGGAGAGGAGAGGTTGATGGAGATCCAACAGCACGACGGCGTGGTGGTGGATGCAGCGGCTCTCTGGCAGGGCTTCGCAAGCTTCTGCGAGAGAGAGAGAGAGAGGTGTTGCATGGGAGGAGGGAGGCGCCCAAGGCTTAGATGTTGCTGCCCTCCCTTCCCCCCACTATATATAGGGCCAAGGGAGAGGGGGGGCGCAGCCTTGCCCCTTCCTCCAAGGAAGGGTGCGGCCAGGGGGGAGTCCTTCCCCCCCAAGGCACCTCGGAGGTGCCTTCCCCCTTTAGGACTCTCCCTTTTTTTCTTATCTCTTGCGCATGGGCCTCTTGGGGCTGGTGCCCTTGGCCCATATAGGCCAAGGCGCACCCCTTACAGCCCATGTGCCCCCCCGGGGCTGGTGGACCCCCTTGGTGGACCCCCGGACCCCTTTCGGCACTCCCGGTACAATACCGATAAAGCGCGAAACTTTTCCGGCGACCAAAATAAGACTTCCCATATATAAATCTTTACCTCCGGACCATTCCGGAACCTCTCGTGACGTCCGGGATCTCATCCGGGACTCCGAACAACTTTCGGGTTTCCGCATACATATATCTCTACAACCCTAGCGTCACCGGACCTTAAGTGTGTAGACCCTACGGGTTCGGGAGACATGCAGACATGACCGAGACGCCTCTCCGGTCAATAACCAACAGTGGGATCTGGATACCCATGTTGGCTCCCACATGTTCCACGATGATATCATCGGATGAACCACGGTGTCGAGGATTCAATCAATCCGTATGCAATTCCCTTTGTCAATCGGTATGTTACTTGCCCGAGATTCGATCGTCGGTATCCCAATACCTTGTTCAATCTCGTTACCGGCAAGTCTCTTTACTCGTACCGCAATGCATGATCCCGTGACTAACGCCTTAGTCACATTGAGCTCATTATGATGATGCATTACCGAGTGGGCCCAGAGATACCTCTCCGTCACACGGAGTGACAAATCCCAGTCTCGATCCGTGCCAACCCAACAGACACTTTCGGAGATACCCGTAATGCACCTTTATAGTCACCCAGTTACGTTGTGACGTTTGGCACACCCAAAGCACTCCTACGGTATCCGGGAGTTGCACGATCTCATGGTCTAAGGAAAAGATACTTGACATTAGAAAAGCTCTAGCAAACGAAACTACACGATCTTTTATGCTATGCTTAAGTTGGGTCTTGTCCATCACATCATTCTCCTAATGATGTGATCCCGTTATCAATGACATCCAACGTCCATAGTCAGGAAACCATGACTATCTGTTGATCAACGAGCTAGTCAATCTAGAGGCTTACTAGGGACAGGTTGTGGTCTATGTATTCACACATGTATTACGATTTCCGGATAATACAATTATAGCATGAATAATAGACAATTACCATGAACAAAGAAATATAATAATAACCATTTATTATTGCCTCTAGGGCATATTTCCAACAGTCTCCCACTTGCACTAGAGTCAATAATCTAGTTCACATCACCATGTGATTAACACTCACTGGTCACATCACCATGTGACCAACATCTAAAGAGTTTACTAGAGTCAACAATCTAGTTCACATCACTATGTGATTATCACTCAATGTGTTCTGGTTTGGTCATGTTATGCTTGTGAGAGAGGTTATTAGTCAACGGGTCTGAACCTTTCAGAACCGTGTGCTTTACGAATATCTATGTCATCTTGTGGATGCTACCACGCGCTATTTGGAGCCATTTCAAATAATTGCTCTACTATACGAATCCGGTTTACTACTCAGAGTCATCCGGATTAGTGTCAAAGTTCGCATCGACGTAACCCTTTACGACGAACTCCTTTCCACCTCCATAATCGAGAAAATTCCTTAATCCACTAGGTACTAAGGATAAGTTCGACCGCTGTCATGAGATCCTTTCCCGGATCACCATTGTACCCTCTTGACCAACTCATGGCAAGGCACACTACAGGTGCGGTACACAGCATAGCATACTATAGAGCCTACGTCTAAAGCATAGGGGACGACCTTCGTCCTTTCTCTATCTTCTGCTGTGGTCAGGTCTTGAGTCTCACTCAATACTCACACCTTGTAACACAGCCAAGAACTCCTTCTTTGCTGATCTATTTTGAACTCTTTCAAAATCATGTCAAGGTGTGCTGTCTTTTGAAAGTATCATCGGGCGTCTTGATCTATCTCTATGGATCTTGATGCCCAATATGTAAGCAGCTTTATCCAGGTCTTCCTTTGAAAAACTCCTTTCAAACAACCCTTTATGCTTTCCAGAAATTTTACATCATTTCGGATCAACAATATGTCATTCACATATACTTATCAGAAATGTTGTAGCACTCCCACTCACTTTATTGTAAATACAAGTTTCTAACAAACTTTGTATAAACCCAAAAACTTTGATCACCCCATCAAAGCGTATATTCTGACTCCGAGATGCTTGCTCTAATCCATGGAAGGATCGCTGGAGCTAGCATACCTTTTAGCATCCTTAGGATCGACAAAACCTTTCTGATTGTATCACATACAACCTTTCCTTACGAAAACTGGTAAGGAAACTTGTTTTGACATCCATCTGCCAGATTTCATAAATGTAGCTAATGCTAACATGATTCCGACGGACCTAAGCATCGCTACGGATGAGAAAAACTCATCGTAGTCAGCTCCTTGAACTTGTGAAAATACTCTTTGCCACAAGTCGAGCTTCATAGACGGTAACATTACCGTCCATGTCCGTCTTCTTCTTAAAGATCCATTTATCTCAATGGCTTGCCGATCATCGGGCAAGTTCACCAAAGTCCATGCTTTGTTCTGATACATGGATTCTATCTCGGATTTCATGGCCTCGAGCCATTCGTCGGAATATGGGCCCACCATCGCTTCTCCATAGCTCGTAGGTTCATTGTTGTCTAGCAACATGACTTCCAAGACAGGATCACGCATTACTCTAAAGTAGTGCGCATCCTCGTCGTCCTACGAGGTTTGGTAGTGACTTGATCCGAAGTTTCATGATCACTATCATAAGCTTCCACTTCAATTGGTGCAGGTGCCACAGGAACAACTTCCTGTGCCCTGCTACATACTAGTTGAAGCGACGGTTCAATAACCTTATCAAGTCTCCACCATCCTCCCACTCAATTCTTTCGAGAGAAACTTTTCCTCGAGAAAGGACTCGTTTCTAGAAGCAATTACTTTTGCTTCCAGATCTGAAATAGGAGGTATACCCAACTGTTTTTGGGTATTCTATGAAGATGCATTTATCCGCTTTGGGTTCGAGCTTATCAGCCTGAAACTTTTTCACATAAGCATCGCAGCCCCAAAATTTTAAGAAACGACAACTTAGGATTCTATAAACGGTGTCGTCTCAACGGAATTGCGTGGTGACCCTTTTAAAGTGAATGCGGTTGTCTCTAATGCCTAACCCACAAACGATAGTGGTAATTTGATAAGAAACATCATGGTATGCACCATATCCAATAGGGTGCAGTTATGATGTTCGGACACACCATCACACTATGGTGTTCCTGGCGGTATTAATTGTGAAACACTTTCCACAATGTCTCAATTGTGTGCCAAACTCGTAACTCAGATATCTCTATGATCATATCATAGACATTTTATCCTCTTGTCACGACGATCTTCAACTTCACTCTGAAATTACTTGAATCTTTCAATAATTCAGACTTGTGTTTCATCAAGTAAATACACTCAACATCTACTCAAATCATCTTTGAAGTAAGAACATAACGATATCCACTGCATGCCTCAGCACTCATTGGACTGTGTACATCAAAATGTATTACTTCCAATAAGTTGCTCTCTTGTTCCATCTTACTGAAAACGAGGACATTCAGTCATTTTGCCCATGTGGTATGATTTGCATGTCTTAAGTGATTCATAATCAAGTGAGTCCAAACGATCCATCTGTATGGAGTTTCTTCATGCATATATACCAATAGACATGGTTCGCATGTCTCAATCTTTTCAAAAACGAGTGAGTCCAAAGATCCATCTACATGGAGCTTCTTCATGCGTTCTATACCAATATGACTCAAGTTGCAGTGCCACAAGTATGTGGTACTATCATTACTATTTTATATCTTTTGGCACGAACATGTGTATCACTACGATCGAGATTCATTTTAGGTGCAAGACCATTGAAGGTATTATTCAAATAAACAGAGTAACCATTATTCTCCTTAAATGAATAACCGTTTTGCGGTAAATATAATCCAATCATGTTCACCGCAAACACCAAATCTCGATGGTAGAGGGAGCATGCGATGCTTGATCACATCAACCTTGGAAACACTTCCAACACATATCGTCATCTCACCTTTAGCTAGTCTCCATTTATTCCGCAGCTTTTATTTCGAGTTACTAACACTTAGCAACCGAACCAGTATCTAATACCCTGGTGCTGCTAGGAGTACTAGTAAAGTACACATTCATATAACGTATATCCAATATACTTCTGTCGACCTTGCCTGCCTTCTCATCTACCAAGTATCTAGGGTAGTACTGCTTCAGTGACCGTTCCTCTCATTACAGAAGCACTTAGTCTCGGGTTTGGGTTCAACCTTGGGATTCTTCACTAGAGCAGCAAACGACTTGCTGTTTCATGAAGTATCCCTTTTGCCCTTGCCCTTCTTAAACTAGTGGTTTTACTAACCATCAACAATTGATGCTCCTTCTTGATTTCTACTCTCGCGGTGTCAAGCATCGCGAATAGCTCAAGGATCATCATAATTATCCTTGATATGTTATAGTTCATCACGAAGCTCTACTAGCTTGGTGGTAGTGACTATGGAGAACTATCACTATCTCATCTGGGAGATTAACTCCCACTCGATTCAAGCGATTGTGGCACTCAGACAATCTGAGCACACGCTCAACGATTGAGCTTTTCTCCCTTAGTTTGCTGGCTTAAGAAACTTGTCAGAGGTCTCATACCTCTTGACGTGGGCACTAGTCTGAAATCCCAATTTCAGTCTTCGGAACATCTCACATGTTCTGCGACGTTTCAAAAACGTCTTTGGTGCCACAATTCTAAACCGCACTGAACTATCACGTAGTCATCAAAGCGTCGTCTGTAGATGTTCTGTAGATGTTACGAAACATCTGACATACGACGCTGAGGTTCAGCACACCGAGCGGTGCATTAAGGACATAAGCCTTCTGTGCAGCAATGAGGACAATCCTCAGTTTATGGACCCAGTCCGCATAATTGCTACTACCAACTTTCAACTAAATTTTCTCTAGGAACATATCTTAACCAGTAGAACTAAAGCGCAAGCTATGACATAATTTGCAAATACCTTTTTGACTATGTTCATGATAATGAAGTTCATCTGATTATGAACTCCCACTCAGATAGACATCCCTCTAGTCATCTAAGTGAAACATGATCCGAGTTTAACTAGGCCGTGTCCGATCATCACGTGAGACGGACTAGTCAAGATCGGTGAACATCTCCATGTTGATCGTATCTTCTATATGACTCATGCTCGACCTTTCGGTCCTCCGTGTTCCGAGGCCATGTCTGTACATGCTAGGCTCGTCAAGTCAACCTAAGTGTATTGCGTGTGTTCCGAGGCCATGTCTGTACATGCTAGGCTCGTCAACACCCGTTGTATTCGAACGTAAGAATCTATCACACCCGATCATCACGTGGTGCTTCGAAACGACGAACCTTCGCAACGGTGCACAGTTAGGGTGAACACTTTCTTGAAATTATTATAAGGGATCATCTTACTTACTACCGTCGTACTAAGCAAATAAGATGCAAAAACATGATAAACATCACATGCAATCAAATAGTGACATGATATGGCCAATATCATTATGCTCCTTTGATCTCCATCTTCGGGGCACCATGATCATCTTTGTCACCGGCATGACACCATGATCTCTATCATCATGATCTCCATCATTGTGTCTTCATGAAGTCGTCACGCCAACGATTACTTCTACTTCTATGGCTAACGCGTTTAGCAACAAAGTAAAGTAATTTACATGGCGTTATTCAATGACACGCAGGTCATACAAAATAATAAAGACAACTCCTATGGCTCCTGCCGGTTGTCATACTCATCGACATGCAAGTCGTGATTCCTATTACAAGAATATGATCAATCTCATACATCATATATATCATTCATCACATCTTCTGGCCATATCACATCACATAGCACTTGCTGCAAAAACAAGTTAGACGTCCTCTAATTGTTGTTGCAAGTTTTTACGTGGTTTGTAGGTTTCTAGCAAGAACGTTTCTTACCTACGTATGACCACAACATGATTTGCCAATTTCTATTTACCCTTCATAAGGACCCTTTTCATCGAATCTGTTCCGACTAAAGTAGGAGAGACAGACACCCGCTAGCCACCTTATGCAACTAGTGCATGTCAGTCGGTGGAACCTGTCTCACGTAAGAGTACGTGTAAGGTCGGTCCGGGCCGATTCATCCTACAATGCTGCCGAAACAAGAAAAGACTAGTAGCGGCAAGAAGAATTGGCAAACTCAACGCCCACAACTTCTTTGTGTTCTACTCGTGCATAGTAACTACGCATAGACCTGGCTCATGATGCCACTGTTGGGAATCGTAGCATAATTTAAAATTTTCCTACGCTCACCAAGATGCATCTATGGAGTCTACTATCAACGAGGGGAAGGGAGTGCATCTACATACCCTTGTAGATCGCGAGCGGAAGCGTTCCAATGAACGTGGATGACGGAGTCGTACTCGCCGTGATCCAAATCACCGATGACCGAGTGCCGAACGTACGGCACCTCCGCGTTCAACACACGTACGGTGCAGCGACGTCTCCTCCTTCTTGATCCAGCAAGGGGAGAGGAGAGGTTGATGGAGATCCAACAGCACGACGGCGTGGTGGTGGATGCAGCGGCTCTCTGGCAGGGCTTCGCAAGCTTCTGCGAGAGAGAGAGAGAGGTGTTGCATGGGAGGAGGGAGGCGCCCAAGGCTTAGATGTTGCTGCCCTCCCTTCCCCCCACTATATATAGGGCCAAGGGAGAGGGGGGGCGCAGCCTTGCCCCTTCCTCCAAGGAAGGGTGCGGCCAGGGGGGAGTCCTTCCCCCCCAAGGCACCTCGGAGGTGCCTTCCCCCTTTAGGACTCTCCCTTTTTTTCTTATCTCTTGCGCATGGGCCTCTTGGGGCTGGTGCCCTTGGCCCATATAGGCCAAGGCGCACCCCTTACAGCCCATGTGCCCCCCCGGGGCTGGTGGACCCCCTTGGTGGACCCCCGGACCCCTTTCGGCACTCCCGGTACAATACCGATAAAGCGCGAAACTTTTCCGGCGACCAAAATAAGACTTCCCATATATAAATCTTTACCTCCGGACCATTCCGGAACCTCTCGTGACGTCCGGGATCTCATCCGGGACTCCGAACAACTTTCGGGTTTCCGCATACATATATCTCTACAACCCTAGCGTCACCGGACCTTAAGTGTGTAGACCCTACGGGTTCGGGAGACATGCAGACATGACCGAGACGCCTCTCCGGTCAATAACCAACAGCGGGATCTGGATACCCATGTTGGCTCCCACATGTTCCACGATGATATCATCGGATGAACCACGGTGTCGAGGATTCAATCAATCCGTATGCAACTCCCTTTGTCAATCGGTATGTTACTTGCCCGAGATTCGATCGTCAGTATCCCAATACCTTGTTCAATCTCGTTACCGGCAAGTCTCTTTACTCGTACCGCAATGCATGATCCCGTGACTAACGCCTTAGTCACATTGAGCTCATTATGATGATGCATTACCGAGTGGGCCCAGAGATACCTCTCCGTCACACGGAGTGACAAATCCCAGTCTCGATCCGTGCCAACCCAACAGACACTTTCGGAGATACCCGTAATGCACCTTTATAGTCACCCAGTTACGTTGTGACGTTTGGCACACCCAAAGCACTCCTACGGTATCCGGGAGTTGCACGATCTCATGGTCTAAGGAAAAGATACTTGACATTGGAAAAGCTCTAGCAAACGAAACTACACGATCTTTTATGCTATGCTTAAGTTGGGTCTTGTCCATCACATCATTCTCCTAATGATGTGATCCCGTTATCAATGACATCCTATGTCCATAGTCAGGAAACCATGACTATCTGTTGATCAACGAGCTAGTCAACTAGAGGCTTACTAGGGACAGGTTGTGGTCTATGTATTCACACATGTATTACGATTTCCGGACAATACAATTATAGCATGAATAAAAGACTATTATCATGAACACAGAAATATAATAATAACCATTTATTATTGCCTCTAGGGCATATTTCCAACAGATCGTATCTTCTATACGACTCATGCTCGACCTTTCGGTCCTCCGTGTTCCGAGGCCATGTCTGTACATTCTAGGCTCGTCAAGTCAACCTAAGTGTATTGCGTGTGTTCCGAGGCCATGTCTGTACATGCTAGGCTCGTCAACACCCGTTGTATTCGAACGTTAGAATCTATCACACCCGATCATCACGTGGTGCTTCGAAACAACGAACCTTCGCAACGGTGCACAGTTAGGGTGAACACTTTCTTGAAATTATTATAAGGGATCATCTTACTTACTACCGTCGTTCTAAGCAAATAAGATGCAAAAACATGATAAACATCACATGCAATCAAATAGTGACATGATATGGCCAATATCATCATGCTCCTTTGATCTCCATCTTCGGGGCACCATGATCATCTTCGTCACCGGCATGACACCATGATCTCCATCATCATGATCTCCATCATTGTGTCTTCATGAAGTCGTCACGCCAACGATTACTTCTACTTCTATGGCTAACTCGTTTAGCAACAAAGTAAAGTAATTTACATGGCGTTATTCAATGACACGCAGGTCATACAAAATAATAAAGACAACTCCTATGGCTCCTGCCGGTTGTCATACTCATCGACATGCAAGTCGTGATTCCTATTACAAGAATATGATCAATCTCATACATCATATATATCATTCATCACATCTTCTGGCCATATCACATCACATAGCACTTGCTGCAAAAACAAGTTAGACGTCCTCTAATTGTTGTTGCAAGTTTTTACGTGGTTTGTAGGTTTCTAGCAAGAACGTTTCTTACCTACGTATGACCACAACGTGATTTGCCAATTTCTATTTACCCTTCATAAGGACCCTTTTCATCGAATCTGTTCCGACTAAAGTAGGAGAGACAGACACCCGCTAGCCACCTTATGCAACTAGTGCATGTCAGTCGGTGGAACCTGTCTCACGTAAGAGTACGTGTAAGGTCGGTCCGGGCCGATTCATCCTACAATGCCGCCGAAACAAGAAAAGACTAGTAGCGGCAAGAAGAATTGGCAAACTCAACGCCCACAACTTCTTTGTGTTCTACTCGTGCATAGTAACTACGCATAGACCTGGCTCATGATGCCACTGTTGGGAATCGTAGCATAATTTAAAATTTTCCTACGCTCACCAAGATGCATCTATGGAGTCTACTAGCAACGAGGGGAAGGGAGTGCATCTACATACCCTTGTAGATCGCGAGCGGAAGCGTTCCAATGAACGTGGATGACGGAGTCGTACTCGCCGTGATCCAAATCACCGATGACCGAGTGCCGAACGTACGGCACCTCCGCGTTCAACACACGTACGGTGCAGCGACGTCTCCTCCTTCTTGATCCAGCAAGGGGAGAGGAGAGGTTGATGGAGATCCAACAGCACGACGGCGTGGTGGTGGATGCAGCGGCTCTCTGGCAGGGCTTCGCAAGCTTCTGCGAGAGAGAGAGAGGTGTTGCATGGGAGGAGGGAGGCGCCCAAGGCTTAGATGTTGCTGCCCTCCCTTCCCCCCACTATATATAGGGCCAAGGGAGAGAGGGGGGCGCAGCCTTGCCCCTTCCTCCAAGGAAGGGTGCGGCCAGGGGGGAGTCCTTCCCCCCCAAGGCACCTCGGAGGTGCCTTCCCCCTTTAGGACTCTCCCTTTTTTTCTTATCTCTTGCGCATGGGCCTCTTGGGGCTGGTGCCCTTGGCCCATATAGGCCAAGGCGCACCCCTTACAGCCCATGTGCCCCCCCGGGGCTGGTGGACCCCCTTGGTGGACCCCCGGACCCCTTTCGGCACTCCCGGTACAATACCGATAAAGCGCGAAACTTTTCCGGCGACCAAAATAAGACTTCCCATATATAAATCTTTACCTCCGGACCATTCCGGAACCTCTCGTGACGTCCGGGATCTCATCCGGGACTCCGAACAACTTTTGGGTTTCCGCATACATATATCTCTACAACCCTAGCGTCACCGGACCTTAAGTGTGTAGACCCTACGGGTTCGGGAGACATGCAGACATGACCGAGACGCCTCTCCGGTCAATAACCAACAGCGGGATCTGGATACCCATGTTGGCTCCCACATGTTCCACGATGATATCATCGGATGAACCACGGTGTCGAGGATTCAATCAATCCGTATGCAATTCCCTTTGTCAATCGGTATGTTACTTGCCCGAGATTCGATCGTCGGTATCCCAATACCTAGTTCAATCTCGTTACCGGCAAGTCTCTTTACTCGTACCGCAATGCATGATCCCGTGACTAACGCCTTAGTCACATTGAGCTCATTATGATGATGCATCACCGAGTGGGCCCAGAGATACCTCTCCGTTTACACGGAGTGACAAATCCCAGTCTCGATCCGTGCCAACCCAACAGACACTTTCGGAGATACCCGTAATGCACCTTTATAGTCACCCAGTTACGTTGTGACGTTTGGCACACCCAAAGCACTCCTACGGTATCCGGGAGTTGCACGATCTCATGGTCTAAGGAAAAGATACTTGACATTGGAAAAGCTCTAGCAAACGAAACTACACGATCTTTTATGCTATGCTTAGGATTGGGTCTTGTCCATCACATCATTCTCCTAATGATGTGATCCCGTTATCAATGACATCCAATGTCCATAGTCAGGAAACCATGACTATCTGTTGATCAACGAGCTAGTCAACTAGAGGCTTACTAGGGACAGGTTGTGGTCTATGTATTCACACATGTATTACGATTTCCGGACAATACAATTATAGCATGAATAATAAACAATTACCATGAACAAAGAAATATAATAATAACCATTTATTATTGCCTCTAGGGCATATTTCCAACAGTCCCGGCGTATTATCCCAACTCCTGATACCGGTACAGCTGGAGTCACTCTGACACCGGCGGCATGGAGTCGTTCGTGCAGGGCGTCGTGTTGTTCGTCTTCGTCGCCACGCTCCTCTTCCGCCTGGTCTTCCTGGTCGTCATTGCCGCGTCGGTGACGGCGGCGGCAGAGGAAGCCGACGGCGGCGGTGGCGGCGTGGCCACTCATCTCCAGCGCGCGTGGCGGTCATGACCGCAGCGGCAAGCTGGAAGGAGGCGGCCGTGCAGTTGGTCGTGGTGAGCGTCGTGCTGGAGGTCGCTCTTCCCCTTGTCGTCGCCTCCTTCCCTTAGATGTACAGAAGGTGCTTGTTGAAATGCCCGAGAGAGACACAGGAGGAGGAAGGTTGATGATGACATGTGGGCCCCACCTATCATAGCAGTCAACTTGACGGTCAAAACAAACGGAGTTGACTGGGCCGCCACGTCAACCCTGATGGGTGGGCCTCGTTTGTCATAATCGCGTTTAAATCGTCTAAACGGGCCATTTTTTAAAAGTGGTACTAGTTTTTAGTCACAAAATTAGAAAATTTTGATAGTTATCGGTCATTTTTTTAAATGTGGTAGTTCAGTGGGACGGAAACCCCTAATGTGGTAGTTTTTTGTCAAATACTCCAGCAGGGGAACTCGCAAAAAAGAAGAAGGATACAGCAGGGGACAATCATTGAGAAGCCCGGAGCCAGATTTCAGTCAGTCAGTACATGATGCATGCATGCATGTTTAGAACGAATGATTCGGACCAGGTGCGAAATCGAATTGAAGAAGTTTAAAGAAATCTAGAGAAAGGGGAGGAGGGGACTGACATTGAGGTCGTCGCCGACGTTTCTCATCTCCTTGCTGGCCTGCTGGTTGAACAAGTACCCGCCTGCCTTCCCCATTATCTGATCCATGGTCAAGGATCAAATCACTGGTCCTGTTGGCCAGAAATTCCCCTTTCGCTGATCGGAAATGTCGGGAAATCGATTTCTCCGTCGTCTTCCACCTTTGGTACCGTCGTCACTCGTCAATTTTAGTGCGAGGGATGTTGCACAATAAGCTAGGATAGCTAGCATGCCGTTTTCAGTTTCAGACTCGCGTTAGCTTTCTTCAGTTAAAGTTTCAGTTAGTGTCTTTCATCAGGTTAGTTAGCTGCTCCCGCGAGACGCGTTCTGTGCGATCCGCGGACCGATCGTAGGGCGTCGTGGACCGAGTGCTCGATCGTGGGATGGCACGATCCAGTCGGGGCGCAGGATCCGCGGCACGTTTACTTCTGTTGAGGAATAAAAGGAAGGAAAACAGAAAAGCAGCTCAGTTTTATCGCTGCGCAAAATCTCTCGTGTGTGTTGGTTTTCAGGGAGTTGAAAGGCGACAAGTGGCATCAGAGCCATGTCAAGGACGCCGGCGGCCGCGGCGAGGACGTCCGCGGGCGGCGCAGGGCGTTCGGAGACCCCTCCACGTCTGCGTGCTCCGTCCCAGGATCGGGGACGAACTCGCCGCCGCGGCGACATGACTGTGCAGCCGGTGGTGCAGCCGGCGACCTCCTCAGGCGCACTCCCAATGCTGACGCGTACAAATTACGCAGAGTGGGCTCTGCTCATGAAGGTATACCTTCAGGCCCATGGCTGGTGGGGAGCGGTCTCGCACGGTGACGTCTCCTACCACCACGAGCGCAATGCGATGATCACCATCCTGCGCGGCCTCCCCTCGGATGTGCTGCTCGCGGTGGGCGAGAAGGAGACCGCCAAGGAGGCGTGGGACGCCATCGCTCTGCAGCGTCTCGGTGCCACGCGTGTGCGCGAGGCCAACGCGCAGAAACTCCGGCGTGACTTCAAGGGCATCAGCTTCCGCGACGGGGAGACGATCGACGATTTCTCGCTCCGCCTGTCAGGGATCGTCATCGGCCTGCGCGCCCTTGGCGACACCGTGGAAGAATCAAAGGTAGTGGCCAAGTTTTTGCGCGTGGTTCCATCCCAGTTCGCGCAGGTGGCGATCGCGATCGAGACGCTGCTGGACATTAGTACGCTCTCCCTGGACGAGGTCACCGGCAGGCTGCGCGTCGTGCAGGACCGCCTCGACGACGCGCATGGCGGCAGCAGCAGCCAAGGTGGGCGGCTGCTTCTCACTCGGGAGGAGTGGCAGGCCAGAGAACTGCAACCTCGCGTCTCGGGCGGCAACACCAACCGTCGCAAGGGCGGCGGCCGTGGCCGAGGAAGGGGCCACGGTGGCGGACGTGGTGCCGCGCGTGGCGCCGTTAGTGGCGCGGACTACCCCGACAAGAGCGGCGGGGACAAGGAGAAGTGTCGATACTGCGGCTTCAAGGGGCACTGGGCGCGCGACTGCAGAAAGAAGAAGAGGGAGGAGGACGCCCTCCTTGCCCAGGCCGATGAGGAGGCCGATCCGGAGCTGTTGCTCGCCGAGGTGGTCGAGATCGTACGTCCCACTCAGGCAGGCAGCAGCGTCGCGGCGCTGGCTCCGGCGGCAAAACCCACGGCACTCATCGTGGGCCACTGCAATCGGCCACACGCCACGGTCTTCCTGAACGAGGAGCAGGCGAACGTCGCTCCGGCCGCCGAGGACGCTGCGCTGGACCCAATGTGGTTCCTGGACACTGGCGCGTCCAACCACATGACTGGAGATCGCACGGCCTTCGCCGAACTCAATGCCGCGATCACCGGATCCGTGCGGTTCGGTGATGGGTCAGTGGTACGTATCGAGGGGCGCGGCACAGTCGCCTTCACCATCGACGGGGGAGCTCAGCGCGCCCTCATGGACGTGTACTACATCCCCAGGCTCAAGAGCAGCGTCGTCAGCCTCGGGCATCTCGACGAGAACGGCTGCGACATCAACACGCGCCACGATGTCCTCACTGTCCGCGATCGACGCGGCGCCCTCATCTTCAAGGTAAAACGGTCCCAAAATCATTTGTACAAGGTTCACATCCACCCTGTTCGTCCGGCTTGTCTTGCCACGCGCGCGGACAGCGTGTCATGGCGCTGGCACGCCCGCTTCGGTCACCTGCACGTCGACGCACTGCAGCGGATGGCGCGGGCAAGTATGGTGCAGGGGCTGCCGGGCATTGAGTCTTCGAGGGAGCTCTGCCAGGCGTGCCTCGCCGGCAAACAACGCCGAGCGCCATTTCCCCAGACGGCCAAGTTCAGAGCGGAGACTCCTCTCGACCTCGTTCACGCAGACCTGTGCGGGGCAATCACGCCAGCAACACCAGGAGGGCGGCGCTACTTCCTGCTTCTGGTGGACGACCACAGTCGCTATATGTGGCTCACCCTGCTGTCTAGCAAGGATGAGGCAGGCATCGCCATCAAGAGGTTCCAGGCGCGTGCTGAGGTGGAGGCACGACGCAAGCTGGGCACGCTGCGCACTGACCGCGGCGGAGAGTTCACGTCCTCGTCACTGGCCGAGCACTTCGCCGCCACCGGAGTTCAACGTCACCTCACAGCGCCGTACTCGCCGCAGCAGAACGGCGTTGTCGAGAGGCGCAATCAGACGGTGGTGGGCATGGCGAGGAGCATGATGAAGGCCAAGGGCATGCCAGACTACTTCTGGGGAGAGGCGGTGACTACGGCCGTCTATCTCCTGAACCGCGCGTTCACTCGCAGCGTGGACGGTGCAACCCCGTACGAGCTTTGGCACGGCAAGAAACCGGAGGTGAGTCACCTGCGAGTTTTTGGGTGTGTGGCTCACGTCAAGAACGCGCGGCCCAACCTCAAGAAACTGGACGATCGAAGCACGCCCATGGTGCTCATCGGCTACGAGCCCGGCACCAAGGCGTACAGGGTCTACGACCCGACGAGTCGCCGCGTGCATGTGTCCCGCAACATCGTGTTCGACGAGAACGCGAGCTGGGAATGGAGCGGCGAGGCAACAGGCACGGGCGGCACGTTCATCGTCGACTTCGCCTCATATGGTGACCATGAGGGGGACAGCGCTGCACTGGTCAGCCCGTCGCCATCGGCGCCGCCCGGAGCTGCTGCGGGGTCGCCCGCTCCTACCACAGCGACACCCACCCACGATAACTCTGCAGCAGATTCACCAGCGACGGGAAGCGCGCCACCTGCCCATCCAGTCTGGCAGGACGTGCAGTACGCGACCCCGCCGCCCTTCGAGCTGGACATGTTCGACGACGACGACAACCCCGACGCCGTGCACCGTTTCCGTCGCATGGATGATGTGCTCGCGCACGACGCGGCCAAGGGCGGGAGGGCAGAGCACCTGCTCCTGCGGCCCGAAGGAGAGCCGGTGACGTTCGCAGAGGCCGAGCCCCATGCGGCATGGCGGGCGGCGATGATGGAGGAAATGGCGTGCATCGAGTCTAACCAGACTTGGTCCCCGTGTGATTTGCCAGCAGGTCATCGGCCTATTGGATTGAAGTGGGTCTTCAAGGAGAAGCGGAACGCCGCCGGCGAGGTGATCAAGCACAAGGCTCGCCTCGTGGCGAAGGGCTTTGTGCAGTGCGCCGGCATTGACTTCGAGGAAGTGTTTGCGCCGGTGGCTCGGCTCGACTCCGTACGCGTACTTCTCGCCGTAGCGGCACAGGAGCGCTGGGAGGTGCACCACCTTGATGTCAAGTCAGCCTTTCTCAACGGCGAACTTGAGGAGGAGGTATACGTGGTGCAGCCCCCCGGTTTCGAACTCGCCAGTGCAGCGAACAAGGTGCTCCGGCTACACAAAGCACTCTACGGACTGCGTCAAGCGCCGCGGGCCTGGTATGCAAAACTTGACAGTAGTCTCCATGCCCTCGGCTTTGAGAAATGTCCGTCCGAGCACGCCGTGTACACTCGCACCGGAGCCGGTGGCCGTCTCCTTGTCGGCGTATACGTGGACGACCTGATCGTCACTGGTGCGTCCACAACGGCTGTCGTGGAGTTCAAGCAGGAGATGATGTCTCTCTTCAAGATGAGTGACTTAGGCTTGCTGAGTTACTACCTCGGCATCGAAGTGACTCAGCGGCCGGGGCAAATCTTCATCGCGCAGTCGTCCTACGCCGGCAAGCTACTGGAGAAAGCCGGCATGGAGGATTGCCATCCCGTGGCCACTCCGATGCAGCCACGGCTCAAGCTAAGCCGGAAGGCCGGTGGGGAGCGCGTGGACGGCACGCATTTCAGGAGTGTGGTGGGGAGCCTCCGCTACCTCACCCACACTCGACCGGACATCACCTACGCCGTCGGCTACGTCAGCAGGTTCATGGAGGAGCCGACAAGCGAACACTGGGCCGCCGTGAAGCAGCTGCTGAGATACATCGCCGGCACGCACTAGCTGGGATGTTGCTACACTCGGCAAGCACGCGGCGCGGAACTCGTCGGGTATAGCGACTCAGATCTTGGAGGGGACGTGGATGATCGCAAGAGCACCAGCAGAACCATCTTCTTCCTCGGAGGCAGCCCGGTGTCATGGCAATCTGCCAAGCAAAAGATCGTCGTGCTCTCCTCGTGCGAGGCAGAGTGCGTCGCCGCAGCGGGAGCCGCGTGCCAGGCAATCTGGCTCTGGCGGCTGCTCGGGGAGCTGCTCGGGCGCGTCGACGGCGCCACCAAGCTCTGCATCGACAACAAGTCAGCGATAGCGCTGAGCAAGAATCCTGTCTTCCATGATAGGAGCAAGCACATTGAGCTGCGATATCACTTCCTTCGACAGTGCGTCGACAACAGCAGCATCGACGTCCAGTACGTGCGAACTGGTGACCAGCTCGCCGACATCCTCACGAAAGCTCTTGGACGGATTCAGTTCCAGGAGATGCGCGATCGTGTTGGAGTCATCAGGTGCCAGCCACCCTAGCTTAGGGGGAGTTTGTTGCACAATAAGCTAGGATAGCTAGCATGCCGTTTTCAGTTTCAGACTCGCGTTAGCTTTCTTCAGTTAAAGTTTCAGTTAGTGTCTTTCGTCAGGTTAGTTAGCTGCTCCCGCGAGACGCGTTCTGTGCGATCCGCGGAGCGATCGTAGGGCGCCGTGGACCGAGTGCTCGATCGTGGGATGGCACGATCCAGTCGGGGCGCAGGATCCGCGGCACGTTTACTTCTGTTGAGGAATAAAAGGAAGGAAAACAGAAAAGCAGCTCAGTTTTATCGCTGCGCAAAATCTCTCGTGTGTGTTGGTTTTCAGAGAGTTGAGAGGCGACAAGGGAGGGGGAGCCTCCTCCTTGTTGGACCCACGCTTGCTGGCTTCGATTTGACGTGGACATGCCAGCCCATGTGCCCGGGCGGGGCGCCCCCAGATTTTCAGAAAACACTCACGGATTTGAAAAAACGTTCCAAATTTTTAAAAATGTTCACAAATTCAAATAAATATTCATGAAATTCAATAAAAAAGTTCATGAATTTCAATTATTCCCAAATTTCAACAAAAGGTGATTGATTTAAAAAATGTTAGCAAAGTTCAAAATTTGTTCCACAACTTTAAGAAAACAATCACGAATTTGGAAAAAATCATGAATTCAGAAAAAGTCATGATTTAAGGAAATGTTCCAAATTTTTAAAAATATTAATAATTTCAAAAGATTTTCACGAACTTTAAATAAGTTTCTGATTTAAACAAATATTCACTAATATAAAAACTATTTGCAAGCTGAAAAATAAAAACAAAAAAATAAGGGCAATTCCTAAACGGCACTTAAGGCGCCCATTCTTTCAGTGTATGCAAATGGACGCAAACACCCTGTTAGGGCATTTCCCGCTTTTGTGTTTTGGTGATGATGATAACTCACCTTGTGGTCTAATCGTGTGCCAAGTTCTTCAAGTACTCTATGTTGGGTACAAGACGATTAGGCATTCCCTCCAGACGGAAAAGATCGAAGACGTTGTTCTCTACGTGTTTAGAGCATCTCCAGCCGTTCGGCCCCCCAGGGGCTTGAAATAGCGCCGTCTGGGGGTGCGCCGGTGAAAAAATCGGCGTGGGAGGGGGGGCTCGGGTTCCCGGCCGCCGATTTCGGCCCACTTTCGGCGTAAATTGGCCCACTTTCGGGCGCAAATTGGACCGATTTCAGCCCATATTCGGCGTGCTTCGCCACAAATTCAACAGAAGCTATTTTTATCACATAGTTCATCACACAAATCAATACAAATTAAATAGTTCAATAAATAAAAACTCATATTTCATCACACGTTGAGCTAGGCGTTGCCCTTGAGCCTCCATGGGTGCTCCACCAGAACGTGCTGTAGTTGTTGATGCACCTGTGGGTCTCGGATCTCTTGACGCATATTGAGGAAGGTAGTTCAGGTTACCGGTAACTGGTGATCAACTGGGGCAAGAGGACCCTGCCTGTAATATGGTTCAGTGCCAAACACTCGCTTTTCCTGCTCGCTCTCGATGATCATGTTGTGCAAGATGACACAACAAGTCATGACCTCCCACATTTGATTTTTCGACCAGGTCTGAGCGGGGTACCGGACAACAGCAAATCGAGATTGGAGCACACCAAATGCCCGCTCGACATCCTTCCTGCAAGCCTCCTGGCACTTGGCAAAGTAGGAGTTCTTGCCTCCTGGCACATGGTTTGAGATAGTCTTCACAAATGTGGACCATCTCAAATAGATGCCATCTGCTAGGTAGTATCCCTTGTTGTAGTGGCGCCCATTGACCTCGAAGTTCACCGGAGGAGCATGACCTTCAACAAGCTTGGCGAAGACATTCGAGCACTGCAGTACGTTGATGTCATTGTGAGTTCCTAGCATACCAAAGAAGGAGTGCCAAATCCAGAGCTTCTGTGTGGCCTCTGCCTCAAGTACCACACTGCAAGCTCCTTTCACGCCTTTGTACATCCCCTGCCAAGCAAATAGACAATTTTTTCATGCCCAATGCATGCAGTCGATGCTTCCAAGCATCCCAGGAAATTCTCTTGCTGCATTCTGTGCTAGGATCCGAGCAGTGTCTTCGGCATTGGGTGATCACAAGTATTGTGGTTCAAACACTACCACCACTGCCCTGCAAAACTTGTACAAACAGTCAATGGTCATGGACTCGGCCATGCGTCTATAGTCTTTCGATGAGTCACCGGGAGCTCCGTATGCTAGCATCCTCATAGCTGTCGTGCACTTCTGGAGTGAGGTGAATCCAAGTGTGCCGATGCAATCCTTCTTGCACTTGAAGTAGCTATCGAACTCATGGATGGAATTCACAATCCTAAGGAAGAGCTTCCGGCTCATCCGACAACAGCGCCGAAATACTTTCTCGCCGTGGAGTCGAGCGTCGGCGAAGTAGTCGGCATAGAGCAAGCAATAGCCTTCCAGTCGATGCCTCTGCTTTGCCTTCAGCCGGCCCGGCGCCGAGCCACCTCGCCGCGGCTTCGCATTGCTCACGAACAGGCCGTCCAGAGCGGTAAGGACCATGAGGTGCTCTTCATCCTGGGCGTCGGCATCAGCTTCCTCCTCCAGCAGCGCCGCAAACGCCTCCTCGTCGTCTGAGTCCATTGCCGAGCAGACAAATCGCCGAACACCTGGCAGGAGTGGTAGGCGCGCAGCCGTCGGTATCCCCTCCCACGTGGCCGGAGCACCGGAAAGCTCGCCCAGGAGCGGGTCGAAGGCTGCCGCGGTGAACCCTCTCTTTTCCAGCGAGGAATAGCCTTTCTAGCGGCGGTGGGTAGGTAG